>NW_028251654.1:0-80390 GCF_964263255.1 Lissotriton vulgaris | reverse complement strand
AAAGATCCCTTCAGCTATTACGAAGTTTGCTATCTATCTATATATATATAAACGAAGGTATCTCTGTCTGTTTGTCCTTTATGCATTACTACACCATCCATCAGATCGCCATGAAACTTTGGTAAGTTGTTGAGTACACTCCCGTGAAGGTTTCTGTCAAATAAATGTTTTTTAAATAGGCCCCCCCAGGGCCCTCATAATCTTTCGAATACTGAAATAGACAGCGAATTTGCGAGCATCGTCGACATTTATGACCCCCAAACGGAAATCGATTGGTCAATCTACATCAGAAGCACGAAAGAAAAAGGCATTATGAGCTTCAGAAACAGATGAGCAACGGGAAGCAAGATTAGAAGCTGTTCGAATACAATCTGCTCAAGCCCGTAATTCTCAAACGAATGAGCAACGACAATCAAGATTGGAAGCCGATCGAGTCCGCACTGCTCAAGCCCGTTCTTCTCAAACGAACAAGCAACGAGAATCAAGATTGGAAACAGATCGATTACGCACTGCTCAAGCCCGCTCGAATGAAACAGGAGAGCAGCCAGAATCAAGATTGGAAAACGATCAATTACGTACTGCTCAAGCCCAATTGAATGAAACAGGAGAGCAACCAGAATCAAAATTGGAAGCAAATCGAGGACGCACTGCTCAAGCCACACATAGAAATGTTTTCAAAAATAAAATGAATACGTTTCAATAACAATGACACAATGTAAATTTAATGTTATCATAACGAGTTTCCTTGAATTTCCTTTCTTCTGAGATCGCAGCAACGCGAAACGGGTAAGCTAGTCTTCTATATAAATATAAAAAATAAAGTATGTCTGTTTGTCCTTTATGCATTACTACACCATTCATCCGATCGGCATGAAACTTTGGGAAGTTGTTGAGTACACTCCCGAGAAGATTTCTGGCAAAAAAAAAGAAAAATGTGTTAAATATCGCCCCCCGGACCCCCAGGGCCCTCATAATCTTTCCAATACTGAACGTTTACAGTTTCCAGTGCGACTCGCTTTTGCAATGACCATCAACATAGCACAAGGACAATCCCTGCAAGTGGGTGGACTAGATTTGGAGAATCTGTGCTTCTCACATGGACAACTGTATGTGGCCAGCTCATGCGTCGGAAAATCTTCTAATTTATTCGTGTACGCACCAGACGGAAAAACAAAGAATACCGTATATCCACAAGCACCCGAATAAATAAACAGAATTAAAACAACACTCCAAAATGTTTTGCATATTAAAATGAATAAGTTTCAATAAATATGACACAATGTAAATTAAATGTTATCATAACAAGTTTCCTTAAATTACCTTTCTTCTGAGATCGCAGCAACGCGCGAGTAAGCGAGTATTGCATATTTTGACTCTTTCTCTAATTCCACCTGGTGATATGTCCTAGCCAGATGATGCATGGATATAACAGGCGCTCCATCCAAATTCAAAAGTAATTCATGAAGATGCGGAAGAGGATGTCTATTAATCGAAGTCTCTTGATTCAGACTATTCAAATTGACACATAACCGTAACTCTACTGAGCTTTTCAATTAAAGCACAACTGGAGAAACTCAGAGAAAAGATTAGGGGCCAGCTTTAGGTGAAATAGATTTACCGATTTTAAATTACAGAATTTTACCGATTCGGTAATAAAAAAATCGGTAAATCTATGGAGTCGACATGTAGGTATTCCAGATGTGCTGGAATACCGAATCGGATGATTTCGGTATTTACCGATTCGGTAAATACCGAATCAGTAATGCCCATTCATTCCTATGGGCTTTGAAGCCCATAGGAATGAATGGGCATTACCGATTCGGTATTTACCGAATCGGTAAATACCGATTTTCACAAGGGTGCAGGGGGTGTTACTTTGACACCCTCTGGCACCCCCAAAAAAGGCTCGGGTACCATGTGGCAGGCATACATGCCCTAAGGGCAGGTCTGCCTGTCACATGGCATTAGGTGTGCATGCACACATGTGCATGCACACCGGAATCGGTATTTTACCATCAAATTGGATTTGATGGTAAAATACCGATTCGGTAAGGCTCCTGGGACTCTGAAGAGTCCCACCTACATATGGGTGGCTCAGATTCGGTAAATTTACCGATTTTTTATTTTACCGAATCGGTAATTTTACCGATTCGGTAAAATAATGCTCCCTACATACCTATCACCTATTTACCGATCGGTAATGGCTGAAAATACCGATTTTCGGCCGTTACCGACCGACCTACATCGGGCCCTAGATCAGTTCAATAATTTGTTCATCACATAAGTCATCCAAGATAGCTTTAAGCTTAGTTTTATAATTTAAAGGCATATTACAACCCTTCTGATGTATTACTACTGCATTATCTTTCATTATGATTTTCTGAATGAATCCAATGTACCTTCCATGTTTCTTATTAAATACATTATGATTATTGTTCTCAATAACACCAAATATTACATATTGTTCTCATTATTCACTACAGATTAAATGAGGGGCACTGCATTATGATCAAGACAAATACCTAACTCACATTGGTGAGGCCTACCTAAAAGGGGATCCCTTTTTTCGCTTCATACATTTTCTCTTGAGTTTCCCCTACCAGAGCAATCCAAACACACTCACAAATATCCTCTTACATCCATTTTGATACTGTATATCCTCCTGGTTGGATATCAGGCCAGGTTTTTCCATCAGGTATTTTTTGATAATGCTATACCACACACAAGAATCAACCATCATCTCCATCTCTTCACCATCAACACTTTTCACACATTTAGGAAAACCCTGAGTGTTTGCATTCTTCATATAAAATACACAGTTAGGATTGAATTCATCACCACCCTGCATTTTTCTTTATGCTTTTCATGTTCTCTGTCAACAACCATATTACTTCTGTTACTAGCATTAATCGTGCACCATTGTCTAAAATAATTGTTTCATTTACAATAGTTACAAATTTTATCCACTGCTGGGCTCCATATTCAAGATGGTTAAAAGGGACACATTGAAAACAAGATGTTTTTGTTATTTATTTCATTCCTCAAACTCTCACCCTCTTTTTTGCTTTTACTGTTGCTATAACTCTTAACATCATTTATCTACGACAGGTCCTCAGGTTTTCTACCAGTATTTACATTTAGGTCATTTTGTCCTCTAATCAGGCAGTTCTTAACCTGTGGTCTGAGGAAACCTGGGGGTTCGTGAGGCCTACTCAGGGGGTCCGTGACTTTAATATCAAATTAAATAATATTCAAATGAATACATTAAAATGAATAAAGTATATACAAATACAGAAGCAACATTTAAAATGTGAAAACTTTTTTGTAGTTGATGGTGAATTATACAAAATCTTTCAATATTTGAACATTTGTTTGGTGTATAATTGTTTTTGTATTTTTGTGTATTGTTTTACTCTATGAATTCGACAGCTTTCTGTGCTCTGGAAGAAAATGTATATTTCTTCATTACCACGTTGCCTTTATTGCCAGACCTCTTGAATAATTGTTTTGTGGTATACTCAATAAAATCAGTATTACCAGGTTGTTTGAAAGGTGGAAGATTCATAACTTCCTTTAAATCAACAGCTCCAAGGTATTGTCACATCAGGAATAATTTTCGATGATGTGTGTCATCAATCATCATCCTAGTATACGCAGCCAGGGTAAATGAACAAAAACTGCTTTACCTTTTCCCCCAGTACCTGAGAGCGGGATCGGAGCAACTCCAGCACACTCTAGGCTTCAATTATATATCTTGTTCCTCAGAGTACCTGCAGCCTCGCGCTGTTATCACAGGTGACCAGATGCATCCCGTTTGTTAATCCGAGGGATGGTCGGCTCCTACCTCTCCTGTTCATCACCAACAAGTCGAGCTAGGCACTCTAATCAAATGGGTAAGAAGCAATAGTGTCGGTTTGGCAGAAAAGAGTGATAACAAGAGGGGGCGTGGCTTGGATGCCGAGGAGGTAGGCAGCGTGAGCCCGGAGCTCCGCGCCCGATCCCGAATATCATCCTGATTATCTGAACGGTCTCCAGCAAAACTGGGATAATACAAAATCTGAAATCGTCGCGGAGGGTGCGGCGTTCACAGCGGACGACCTAGAGCTGTTCCTGGCCCTGAAATTTGACTTTGAAGACCGGCACCGGGTGTGATGCCGTCGATCTAAGATGGCGCCCTGAGTCCGGGACAAAGAAACGACAGGAGCACGAGGCCGGACTCTTCTGCTGCCCTATTATTGGCGGTGTTGGATGGACTGAAGGACCCCTCTTGACCTACTCGGCGAGCACGGGTGAATTTTCCTCAAGCTGATGCGAGCTGTTGGGAATCGTGACCATAATTAAGATCGCCGACGGAGCGGTAAAATGGCGGCGGCCCTGTGACGACGGTCCCGAGTATCTGAGCACAGGCTGGCATCTGAAGGCTCAACGGCAGCAGTGGACCCTAGAGTACGGCGTTATCTAGTGCGATTGGAGCGGAGCCCACTGTGCTAAGCACACCCAAGATCTCTGATCCTATTGCCCGGGGAGTTTCCTGGTGGCAGAGCTCTGCAGTGCGGAGACAGTGGGGGTGACGAAGGGACCCTAGAGGCCGCTACCATTTGCAGCCGAGATGGTGAAACCGAAAGGGAAGGGGGAAGGAGCGACCGACACAGAGGCGGCGGATGGAGCGGATCGTGATCAGTCTGCTCTCCAACGCATGCAGGACCGTATATTGGAGGCCATCACGACCACGAAAGACGCCCTGCAGCAGGACATCGCCCAGGTGGTGACGGGCTTGGGTCTCCTGAAAGCTGATTACGATAAACTTAAGGATAGAGTGAAATCCATGGAGATCTGTAAAGTATGAAAGTACAAGGTGATATCCAAAAAAAGGTTTATTTGATGGTGAAAAGGCACAGAGCATCCAGATGACAGAAGAGCAGGATTAAACTGCCAAACGGAATCTGGAACATAGAACCAGGGGAGCTCACGCAGGAGCAAGGTTCTAGTTCCAGAAAATGAAATAAATAATTAACAAGGAACAGCATAGAAAGAAAAGGGTAAAATGCAACACATCTCCTTCCTATAAAACAAACTAAGTGAAGGAAGAAAAGGCAAATCAGGACAGAAACCTAGAAGGAAGAATTACAGGTCTGGCATTGGTTTTGACCCTATGAGCCACAGACTGAGAGGGTAGAACACAGTCGCTGTTGTTATGAGTAGAACTCTGAACAGAATTTTTGTCATGAGGGAAAGTCTGAACAGAACCAGGAGGAACAAACTTACACTTTGCGACCTTCCTTATGTTCCAAGCTCTACCATCTTGAGTAATAACAGAGTTCCTGAAAACTTTAACGACCTTAATGGGATTGCTGAACTTAGAAAGACCCTTGAGAGTGAAACCAGGTTTCTTGATCCTAACCCATTCACCCACAGCAAAATCAGGAACTTTCACATTCATTTTACGGTCAAACAAAGTTTTCATAGCGTTCTGTTTGGTTTCAACACGATTTGCCACTTGCGAAATGTCCAAGTGGTCAACCTTAACATCCAACTTCTTAACCCACCAAGGACAGATATCAGAACTCGGAGTTCTCCCTCTCAGAAGCTGGAAGGGACTGACCTCCGTGACCGCATGCGGGGTGATACGATACATCCAGAGTCTTTCCCTTACCACATCCCTCCAAGACTCACCCGAAGAACAAGCAAGCTCCACAGCATTTTTGAGAACACGGTTAAACCTTTCAACCTGGCCATTTTCTCTAGGCTCATACAATGAGGTAGTGTGATGCTTGATACCACAAGAGACAAGAAAATCCTCCATGTCCCGGGAAATAAGTTGAACGCCGTTATCAGTAACTAGGATTTCAGGAGACCCCTCTCTAGCGAACACTTCCCTAAGAAAGGAAATAATGACTAAGGTGGTGGCACAGGAGACAAATTTAACTTCCGGCCATTTGGTGTGATAGTCAATTAAAACTAAGGCAAAACGAGCATTCTCAGGAAGACGATGAAAGGGACCCGAGATGTCAAAAGCAAGTTTTTGCCAGGGATGATCAGGCCAAGGAATAGGACAGAGAGGAGCAGAAGACACCTTAAGCATCTTGTCACTACTGACACAATCCAAACAGTCACGAACAGTTCTGTCAACCATTTTGTCAAGACCAGGCCACCAAAGGTTGGTCCTAATAAGGCGTTTTATAGAAGACATTCCAATATGAGTTTTATGGGCCAATGAAAGGATCTTCATATACAAAGAAGCAGGAGGAATCATTTTCCCGGCCTTAAACAAAATCTTACCAATAGCTTCAATTTCAGAAGAAACCTGACAAAAAGGAGCAAATTCAGGCATAACAGATTTATCTTTGGGCCAACTTTTCTCCAAACACTCAAAAATGAATGAGAACACAGGATCCTTCTGAAACCTCAGACATCCACTCAACTTCAGAGATTCCCTTGAAATCACTGGAAACATAGTCATTGACCACAGAGACAATATCAACCTCAGAATTATCCGAGTTGACACCAATGTCAGGGCAAGGCAACCTGGAAAGAAAGTCTGCCGTGACATTACTTCTACCAGGAACATACAAAACCTCAAAATCATACTCCTGCAACTTAGAAGATAAACGTGCAATGCGAGCAGTTGAATTCCAACCACCCCCAGGAGACAAAATTCCAACCAGGGGTTTGTGATCAGTTTTGAGTATGAACCTGTTGCCCCAGACATAATTGCGAAAGTGCTCAACAGCCCATGTGCAGGCTAATAACTCCCTTTCAATGACCGCATATCTCCTCTCAGTGAGAGATAGAGTCCGAGATGCAAAAGCAACACACCATTCTTCCTTGCCTGAAATCTGACTTAACACAGCCCCAAGACCATAACAACTGGCATCTACAGTGATGATGCACTTTTTGTTGAGGGAAAAGGACCTCAAAGTGGGAGCATTCACAATATCTTCCTTAATAGAACAGAAAGCAGACTCTTGCCTATCAGACCACACAAAGTCTGAGGACTTTCTAGTAAGTTCCCTGAGGGGTTCCATCTTAGTGGCGAAATTCCGGATAAACTTACTATAATACTCGCATAAGCCAGCAAATGAAAGCAATTTCTCTTTATTATCAGGAGAAGGGGCATTCACAATGGCGTCAACAAGGGAACGCTTGGGAACGACACCATCAGCGGATAATGTGTGACCCAAATATTCCACACTCTTACAAAAGAACTTACATTTGTTAAATTTAAGGGTAAGACCAGCATCGCATAACTTGTTGCAAACATCCTTAAGATGGACATAGTGATCATCCACATTCTTTGAGAAAATGAGGATATCATCCTGGAAGCACTTCACGAAAGAGCAAACATCCTTAAAAATGTGATGCATAGCCCTTTGAAACACCGAAGCGGCGGAAGCTAGGCCAAAAGGCATCCTCTTAAATTGAAAAAGGCCAAAAGGAGTGATAAAAGAAGTAAAATGCTTTGCATCATCAGTTAATTCAATTTGGTGGTAAGCAGAACGCAAATCAAGGGTTGAAAAGATGCAAGCACCGTCCAATAAGCATACCATCTCATTAATATTGGGAAGGGGGTGACAATCAGTGATTAAATTGGCATTTAGAGCCCTTAAGTCCACACACAACCTGATGCTTTTATCCGGTTTCTGTGCTAAAACGATGGGCGAAACCCATTCAGAGGACTCTACTTCCTCAATAACACCTCCAAGAATCATGTCATCCAATAAGATTTTGAGTTCAGCTCTGATACTAATGGGTACCCCCCTCAATTTTTGTTTAACTGGGATAGCACCACTTTTAACTTTGATTCTATGGGAAAAACCTTTAAGTTTGCCTAGCTTTTCAGAAAAAACTTGAGGAAATAACAAAGGGAGATCCTTCTCAATATCACTCACATTCTTGGAAGTCTCAAAAACATTCTTACCATTTTCAGACGGAGGAGTACTATCGCAACAGGAACTAGTGTTGTCAAAATGTGAAGCATCACAAGTAATGGCAACAATAGAGATAGGATCTTTGTTCCTGGGATTTAAAGTAATACCAAGTCTGGCTTGATCCCTCCAGCCCAAAGCATTCACACCTTTGACAGCAATGTACATTTTGATACAAGCATTATTACCCCTAAACTCAATAAGGACTTCCTTATAACCAATGACATTTATGTAAGATTCATCAAAGTTTTGTGCAACGATATCAGGTTCACATAAGCTTGTTTGATCAACTAGATTCCCAAACACTTCATGGCAATACATTTTTGTAATGATGGTCCATGGAGAACCTGAATCAGCCATTAGTTTGAGCTGTTTTCCCAAAATGTTGACAATACAATCCGGAGAACTCAAACTTTCAGCAGATTTGATATCAAACATATTGCGGATAGACACAACAATACCATGTTCAAGGTCTTGGGATGATGACATAGCTTGTGACACAGTAGAGACTTTGCCTTTAGAAGAAAGATTAAAGGATGAATCTTTTCTTGCATTAGGGTCTTTGCACATCTTTGCAAAATGACCTACACGTCCACACTTGGTGCACTCTTTTCCAATAGCAGGACAACGAGGATACGAAGCAATGTGGTTGGGATTACCACATCTGAAACAGTAATAATTTTTTGAGTTGGACTGAGTCTTCGTATTCGTGTTAGGCTTGCCATTGGAAAATGAACTAGTAGGAGAGACAACATTAACATTACTCTCATCAACACTAGAAGATGACTTACTAACAGAGCCAGAAGAAGTTTTACTTTCAAGAGTTTTCATCCAACGCTCAGACTGTTCAAGAGCTTTGGAGGTACTAATAGTCACTTCTAAACTAGGATCACCCAAAATCCAAAGTTGTTCCTGAACCTTTTTACTTTTCACGTGTACTATGATCTGGTCCCTGAGCATTTCGTCAGTCATTAACCCAAAATTGCAATGTAGGGACAAAGCTCGAAGTGCAGTAAGAAAGTCATCAAAACTTTCATTTTCTTCTTGAGCTCTAGTGTAAAATTTGTATCTGTTTAATGCAACACTAGTATTGGGTTTAAACCTATTTTCAATGCGCAACAATGCTTCATCATAAACATTGTGATCACCTCCAGAACGCATGGGTGGAAGAGTTCTGAATACATTTTGACCATCTGAACCTAAACAGTGGAGAAAAATATTTTTCTTTCTTTCAGCAGACATACGTTCACCATCAATGGCCTTTAAATAGGTAATAAATTCTTCTTTCCATCGTGACCATGGACTAGATGGTTCACCCTTACTCTGTAGAAACTTGCTAGGAGGATCAAATTGCATGGTTAAATAATATGCTTACCCAAACTTAATAAAGTACCTGTATACAACAGAAAATGTGAACTTATTGTTTAAAATAGTAAAGAATTGTCCCAAAAAGTGTACACAATGAGAAAAATATTCCTTAAAAATATGAAAAATATACTTGAAGTAACAAAGTTTAGTGAATGGATATCCAAAGAAACATGAAGCACCGTTTAAAATTATGTAGCGCAAGATCCTCACAGTGCAGTAGAATCTTTGTTGAAATCACGAGTCTTTCCAGAAAGGTGACAGTTTAAACACAAGTTTCTCAACGTAAATGTACCAACCAGTATATACGCTTCAGTCTGGAGATGCACCGCCCAGCGCGTTGATATCGAGTGAAATACTGTATAACGCGTAAGCTTTAATCACATAATAACAGTTGTTGCGCGTCAGGCATCAAGCACACACAGCGTATATTTGCGCGAAAGGCTTGATCAGCGTCATTCAGAGTGGACGCTTTGTGACTCTGGAGGCTTTGTGACGTAGGCAACAACACGAAAAACAAGGCGCATCAATCTTAGAAAGAGCGTGATGGCGTTGAGCGTGATGACGTTGTAGAAGGCTGGCTGGTGGTTATGGTAACCAAAAACGTCACGTTGCCGAAGGAAACTTGTAGCTATGGCAACAGAAACAGCAAGATCTCGGAAAGAGGAAAACATATAAAATCCATAATTCCCGAAATGTACATACCAGGAGGTTGCCGATAGGACGTTTGAAAAGAGATTTTCTTTAACAGCGCTCCGAAAACGTTGAAAACGAAGAGGTTGACGGGTTCTTTTTTTTTAAGAGGAATTTTCGCACCTGTGCCTTAAAATGCCGCAGAAAAGACTCCTCAGGTTCTCCAATCGTCGCCAATTTTGTAAAGTATGAAAGTACAAGGTGATATCCAAAACAAGGTTTATTTGATGGTGAAAAGGCACAGAGCATCCAGATGACAGAAGAGCAGGATTAAACTGCCAAACAGGGAATCTGGAACATAGAACCAGGGGAGTTCACGCAGGAGCAAGGTTCTAGTTCCAGCAAATGAAATAAATAATTAACAAGGAACAGCATAGAAAGAAAAGGGTAAAATGCAACAAGATCACTGTTCAGGAATTGGCCCCGGACCACGCAGCTGTAAAAGCGCAGATGGCGGACCCCCTAGACAGGCTGAAGGTGCTGGAGAGGAGGGCCGAGGATGCGGAAAACAGGAGTAGGCGCAATAATGTTCGCCTCGTGGGCCTACCGGAGAAAATTGAGGGCGACGATATGGTGGGCTACCTCGACAACTGGCTACGCACTGAGGGGGCACCGGAGGGGCTATCCCCTTTCTTCTCCCTGGAACGAGCCCACAGGGTACCGGCTCGGCCGCCGGCCCCGGGCCTTCCACCTCGCCCGGTGGTGTTCAAGTAACTCCATTACAGGGACCGGGACTGGTTACTACAGAGGGCGAGGGAAGCGGGACCCTTCCAAGTGGACAATAACAGAGTCACCATGTTCCCGGACTACACTTTTGAAACTCAGAGACTCAGGGCCAACTTCTTGTCCCTCAAGCGTGAGCTCCGTGGAGAGGGCATAAAATACTCCCTGCTCTTCCCAGCGAAGCTGAGAGTGGTGGTGGATGAAAAATCGCTCTTTTTTTTACGACCTCCGCGGATGCTTGGGCCTGGTGGGACACCTATAAAGCTGGAACGGACGGAGCTAAAGCCAGGGCGGAGGAGGCTAGACTGGCACAGCCGATCAGGAAGTCCCAACGGATTCGGAAAAATCGTCGGAGAACGGGTAAACCATCCGAGTCACAAACTGAGACAGAGAGGAAGGCGGCCCTACAGGCAGTTGTGGACCTATCTAGCGCGACCAGAAGTCAGTCCGGGAAGGGCGCGGACTCTGATGAGCAGGGCACGGTGTCGGAGACGGGGCTCTCGGAATTTGGTGGAGCCAAAGGCCCTATAGTGACACCGCAGACTTCTGGTGAGATCCTTGAGGCATGACACGCTGGACAAGAGGAGCGGCCTACCGGTCAGACACTGGGGCGCTGTGCCCGTGAGCGCAGTGTACTGTTATATGGGGTTTCGTGAATCTGTAATGAGGGGATCATGGGGCGGAATGTGCGGGACTGATTTGCTTTGACGAACCCTCTCGACATCGGTCCGTGCCCTACTGGCCCTTACGGTCATCGCAGTGGAGACTGCGAATACTGGTGCCTTCTTTTGAGGGGTAGTTGGGTGTGATAGTTTGGATGGGGTTGCTTCCGATTGTGGGGGGGCCTGTCCTGGGGGGGTGGGAACCGAGAGTAGTTGGGGTTGCTCAGGTTGTTTTGGGGGGGGGGGTTTCATTTGTTTGGAGTGGGAGGGAGGGGCAGCACGCTGTTGGCAAACGCGCATGGTCGATGACTTTTATTGTTCTGTCTGTGTGTGCAAAGGGACATGGCTAGTACGGGGGCTCTGAAATGTGTGACCTGGAATGTGCGGGGTCTCCAGACTATGGTGCGAAGGCACAAGGTTCAAGCGTATCTAAAGCGTAGGGGTGTGCACATTGCGTTCTTACAAGAGACGCATCTCAACCAGCAGGAAGGGATTGCGCTGCAAAGAAGGTGGAGGGGGCAACTGTTTAACACGACATATTCGGCCTTTGCGAGAGGGACGTTGATTTGGATACGGGCGGGGGTCCCTTTCCAAGTCACCAAGGCAATGGTGGACCCAGAGGGTAGGTATGTAGCGGTGGAGGGGAGATTGAGGGGCCGGGTGGTATCTCTCTGCAGCGTGTACGTCCCCAATGTGGATCTGCCCGCTTTTCTAACGACACTCTCTGGCAAACTGGCGAGTTATCTGGCAGGGCCAGTGCTAATGGGGGGGATTTCAACTCGGTGGTAGATGTTGATTTGGATAGATCCCATCCCCCGCTGCGCGCATCACCAGCACACAGGGTAGCAAAATGCAGGCTGGAGTGGCAGGAGAGTTGGGCCCTGGGGGACGCCTGGAGGACACTACACCCCACCGCTAGGGACTATTCCTTTCACTCACATTTGCATGACCTACATGTTAGATTAGATGCGTTTCTATGCTCATCACATATGCTCCCCACAGTGGGTAGCGCTGAGTATTTGGCTCGCACAATGTCAGACCACAACCCTTTGTTGTTGTCCCTGAACTGGATGGTGGAAGTTAACTGTGTGCCAACATGGCGTCTGCAACCTGATACGTTGGATGACTTGCTTTTCAGGGAGGCCTTAGGGGAGCGAATAGAGCGCTACTTTGAGGAGAATAGTGGCTCCGCCTCCACTAGGGCGGTGAAATGGGACGCGTTTAAGGTGGTGGTAAGGGGGCACTGTATTGGGAGCACTGCAGGGGCTCGTAGGACTTTGCTGGATGATCTTGAGAAGGCGGAGAAGCGGTTGAGGGAGAAGGAGAGGGAACGCCCGAATCACCCCGAGCTTCAGGAGGGGCTTAGTGGCGCCAGAGAAGCACTAGCGGTGGAATTAGAACGGCTGCGTAGCTTTGACCATAAAGCGTATATGACAAAGGCGCATGCGGAAGGTGATAAGGCGGGGTCGATGCTGGCGTGGCTTGCCAATCCGATCAGGCGGGGCAAGCCGATCATGGCGATTCAGGCGGTGGGAGAGGGGCTGTGCCACACCCAAGCCGGGATTCTGGATAGGTTCAGGGTGTATTACGAGTGTTTGTACGAGAGTGGAGAGACGGGCGGGGTGGATGAGCTGGGCGCTTTTCTAGAAGGGTTACAGCTACCGCAACTGGAAGAATCGGAGGCAGAGGAGTTTGGTCGGCCTATTACGATCGGGGAGATAGGGAGTGCGGTGAAGCAGATGGCTAGGAATAAGACTCCATGGCTTGACGGTCTCCCGATAGAGTTTTATAGTAAATATTTGGAGTACCTAGCTCCGCAACTACAATTGGTTTATAATGAAGCGCAATCGCGTGGTCGGCTCCCAAGCTCCATGTGTGAGGCCCTTATGATCCCATTATTAAAACCTGGCAGAGAGGGTGCTGCCCTTTCATCCTACCGTCCATTGTCCATGCTCACGACGGACTACAAGATCCTGAGTAAAATCCTGGCAAATAGATTGTTGGCCCACATGACCGGTCTGGTAAACAAGGATCAGTGCGGCTTTATCCCTACGCGTAACACTACCCACAATATCCGCAGGCTAACTAGGTTGATGGGGGCCCACTGGTCGGACGCCACTACTCCATTCGTGCTCTCCATAGACATCGAGAAGGCCTTCGATAGCCTTGAGTGGGATTATCTGTACGAGGTGATGAGGCGTTTCGGGCTGGGGGATGGGTACATCAACTGGACCAAAGTCCTGTACACGGAAGCCACAGCTAGAGTCAGGGTTGGCTCCCTGATCTCGAAGCAGTACCCCGTACGACGAGGCACCAGGCAAGGGTGCTCCCTCTCTCCCCTCTTGTTTGCTTTGGCAATGGAACCCTTTGCAGCGGAAGCCAGGTCTGGCCGCCATTATGCGGGGCTGATGTACAGGGACAGGCCGCATCTCATCTCGCTGTATGCAGATGACCTGCTAATGTTCTTGGTTGACGCGGAAGCAGAGCTGCTGGGGGCGAGACGTCTGTTGGAGCTGTTTGGGCGACTGTCGGGCCTGAAGGTCAATTGGCCCAAATCCTGTCTATACCCACTGAGACAAGGAGAGCCGTGCCCTCTCACGGCGCAGGAACTCCGGTGGGAACCGCATTGTCTGCATTATCTTGGCGTTTACGTCTACCATACCCCAACGGATATGCTGGATGGCAATATTAACCGTTGCATTACTGCCCTGAGAGGGAGTATGGATTTTTGGTCCACTCTTCCACTATAACTGGCTGGTAGGGTCTCCCTGCTTAAGATGGTGGCTCTGCCCAGGCTGTTGTACTACTTTAGGACGCTCCCGATATGGATTCCGGGCTCCGTTTTCCGACGCCTGAGATCATTAACCATAGCGTTTCTCTGGGGCACAGGTAGGCGACGAATCGCGCTGGACACCCTTTTGCGGCCCAAGGATGAGGGAGGCATGGCGGTGCCTGATTTTGAAGGTTATTATCTAGCGGCTCAGCTGCAGGCTTTCACTCAGGAGGTCGCGAGGGTATATCGAGGCCCGGAGCATGCTAGAGATGAGGGCACCCCGCGGCATGTGCTGGCATACATCACGCTGCATCAGAGGCTCTTGGTTAGAGATTCGACAGTGGAGGAACAGACATTCCGACTTTGCTGGAATCGGGCACGCAAACGAGCGGGGGTCCTCCTTATGTATGCTCCGGAAATTCCGCTGGGGATGGTCACAGCCCTCCCTCATGGAGGGGACTGGTCGCGTTTACTGGGCTGGGAAGAGGCTGGGGTTCAAATGCTGGGCGACTTGTATGAGGATGGCGTGCTGCTCCCGTTTCAGGAATTGCAGGAGCGTTTCGATCTCCCACGAGGCGACTACTTGTTGCATGCGGCGGTAACCGGCGCTATGCAAGATCACTGGGGAGAGGGTTTGCAGGAACCGGCGATCTCCATGGCGTGCCAATATACGATGATGGCAGCCGGGACCTTTAAGGCGGTAACCTGTCTATACTCCAGAATGTTGCGGGAGGCCTTGCAGCCGCTCGCGGCTTTGAAGGCTAAGTGGGAGTTGGACCTCCAAACGGAGATCCCTGATGCAACTTGGGGTCAGTTGCTACGACGGGCATGGAAAAGCTCAAGGAACGCCAGGTTCCAGCTCATACACTTCTACATTATTCATCGGGCATACCTCACACCTGGGAAAATACGGCAATACTTTGGGGTGGAACAAGCGGCCTGCCCCAGGTGTAACACAGTTGGGGCGGATTTGGGTCACATGCTGTGGGACTGCCCTGCCTTGGGGGATTACTGGCAGGAAATCGGGAGGGCTCTGAATAATGCTACGGATAGGGACATACAGTACACCAAAGCGGTGGGGGTCCTACATTGGTTTCCGCACACGTCTAAGAATAAAAATACCAGCCGATTTATAGATTTGGGGCTGATCCTTGCAAAGCGGGAGATAACGAGGAATTGGAAGTCGAGAGCGGGACCCACGTATAAGCGGTGGTATGGTGAATGTTTGCGGTGGGCAGCGTGTGAAAGTACTTTGAGGTACCAGATGGCTAGGAGAACGGATGATGAGAAGGCTATGGAGAGGGCAACAGCATGGGAAGTGATGGTACAGGCGCTCCGAGATGATACTGATGAGGGGGATGAGGAGGAGGAGGACTTGATGGCAGCTGACCCCGCTAGCACACCTAGGAACACACCTTAGTGAATGTATAGGACCTTCTTCAACACACCAGACCTTACACTGACTAGGATTTTTACACAGCGCAGCCACGGGGAGGGGAGGGGGAGTTCGGGACTGTTGGGCGGTGGGGGGAGGGTGTTCGTTAGGGGTGGGGGAGGGGCGAAAACCACAAAAGCAGTCCACTTTTTCTTGTAAATATGATGTCGGACGTTAAACTATGTAGCAAGGAATGGACTCAGCGCATGGCAGATTGGTCTTCTTTTTGGAGAAATGCCAGACATGATGGGGGGGGAGAATTAATACTATGTCTTCCTGCTATGTTTTCTGATTCTACAGTGAAATTAATGTCTGTACATTTATTTTGGTGCTGCAATAAAAACGATGTTACAAAAATAAAAAGAGTGATAACAAGATGTGCTGATAAGTTGTACTTTATTTGTGACAGTAAACACCAACTTCCACATCTACTCCTCTCTCTTCTCTGTCCAACGCCTGTCTTCTTCATGTCACAACATTCCAAGAACATAGTGACACAATGGAATGTGATGACTTGAAAGAATATGCACAACACAACATATCTCCCTCCTTAACAATACCACAAAAAATTACATAATTTACATAGCTTTACATACCCTAAAAAACAAACTCATAAGCATAGCATGAGATATTTTGCTCTCTAAATATTAAACACAAGAAGGTACATAATGCAAAACGCAACCAAATAATAAATCAGAACTATATACAGTTTGTAATAATATTTCTATAATAACTCATAAAATACAGTTCAATACAGAATGGAACAAAAATGTCCCCACAACATAATCCTTCCATTTGTGAGGCCTGCGCACCAGGAAATCCACTCTAGTAAACTTGAGCCAGAGGTGGTTCCTACAGCATTCATTCCAATTCCAGACACACTGCATTCATACTCCTCCTCATTTTCAGTACTCACATCCATCAACCAAGACGTTTATACTCTGACATCCAATGCACCGCTCCTAGCTTCCAAATGTTGCAAGTTTGCTAGGGTGCCAAACTTTACCATCACTCAATTTTGCTGAGTTGTGAAAGAGCGTCAATGCTTTAAAAGAACCAAAACATTTGCTACAACCCTTTTCCTTTCTCCTGGAGTCCTTTACTTCGACAGCATCACCAATACTCAACCTCTGCTCATTGGCACCAAGTTTCCTTTATCAGAACACTCTTTGTATGCAACCTAGAATTGTCTATGTTCTTGTTTACATCCTCCATTGACACACTGTACTGCGTCTCATTTTCATCCACACAATGTTGTCTTTGGTGAAAAGATTTCTACCTTTTAGAACTTTGAAAGGTGACCACCCGCAGCGAGGGACTTACGATACGCCAAGACCAGTTTTTATTTTTTATTTCCAGCTCCCAGTTCTTAACATTTTTGACAGGCAGTTGAATATTATCCATCAATGCTCTTGAAAGCGCTCCACTACACCACTATCGGAAGGATGAATGCTGAGGTGTGCTTCTACAAAATGTTATTCCTGGCCCAAAAACGAGACAATACCTATCGTGCGGGCTGCGCTTCGCGTTTTGGATGCGGCAGTGGCGGAGCACGGCAGGCTTAAAAGCCGTCTTCCTCAGCTGGAACGCTGCTTCATGCTCCAGCTTTTTAGGTTTTGCCGGGCGAAAACGATGCGAAAGCATCGTTTCGCTAGGCGAAAACCTAATGAGTATAGTATGGGGCTGGGAATCCGCCCCTGTCTTCCATTGGCTAGCTCCATAAATGGAGGCTAGCCATTAGAAGACAGCTCTGTCCGTCAATCCCGGACCAGATTCGGGGGCGTTCCCGAGAATTTTAGGCTTTTGGCGACGTCACGCTACGTCAGCCAAAAGCCAATTCTCGGGAACGCCCCCGAATCTGGTCCGGCATTGACGGCACCCAGAAGACGTCCATTGCTTTTCGTTCTGTGCAGTATTGCTTTTGGCCACTGGGTGGCACTGCAGAGCTTCTGTTTGGCAAGTCCCGGCAGGAAAGAGCAAGATGCATGAACGTATGAGGCTGTCATGTTAAATGTGAGACCTAGGCTGGAAACATGCTTTCTTCCGAACATGATGTCGAGCCCAGCTAGATCGGTTCTCTGTAATGCAACATGTGACAAGCTGCTTCATGGCGCTTTTGTGTGCTCGTCGGAGTTATTTATCGTGTCTTATCAGCATGTTTATAGCACTTTCTGCCACTTGTATGACTGCATAGTGCTTACTCCATGTGCCTCTTTGCAGACAGCCTCAATGTGCTTTTCTCTGGTAGAGGAGTTGTTTGGTGTACCTTACGCTCCCGGAAGGCAGCTGCTTCAAGGCGCTTGCCACTTGTGTTGGACTGGTGCTGAGTGCCATATATGTGAGAATGGCTGAGTGAACATAGCAGGGAAAGATGCAGCAGAAGAGGGTTGGGGCAGCAGGGTGAAAGGTACAGGATGGGGCGGGGGCACGCACAGGATAGCGCGGAGAGGAGTTACAGGCAGCGCAAGGAAAGCTGCGTGATGTGAGAAAGGGAGAAGGCGTGCATTTTCAGAAATGGATGGGGCTGCTGTAGAGTCCTGAACATTTTTCGATCGTTTCCCCCTCCACTGTTCCTCTTTTGAAAGCCTATCGAAGATCTCTTGTACAGCACCTAACAGCCACGGGCATTGCTATGCTTCTAAGAAGTGGTACCTCTGGGCGCTATAAATACCACGAGCAAAACGAATAGAAATAAAGTGCTGTGAGGCGGTCGTGAGGTGACGCGCCGCGCTGTGCAAGAAGCATTGACTAAATGAATGCTGGCCAGCCTGGGTGGTATGGGGTGAACTGGGGTTAACACTGCCCCTCTCATGCCAGGGCAGTCACTCCTCGCCTTCAGTCATTACTGTGACTTCCCCCATCCCCTTATCTTAGCTAGTTACAGGCAGCGCGAGGAAAGCTGCGTGATGTGAGAAAGGGAGAAAGCGTGCGTTTTCAGAAATGGATGGGGCTGCTGTTGAGTCCTGAACATTTCTCGATCGTTTCCCCCTCCACTGTTCCTCTTTTGAAAGCCTATCGAAGATCTCTTGTACAGCACCTAGAAGCCACGGGCGTTGCTATGCTTCTAAGAAGTGGTACCTCTGGGCGCTATAAATACCTCGAGCAAAACGAATAGAAATAAAGTGCTGTGAGGCGGTCATGAGGTGACGCGCCGCGCTGTGCAAGAAGCAGTGGCTAAATGAATGCTGGCCAGCCTGGGTGGTATGGGATGAACTGGGGTTAACACTGCCCCTCTCATGCCAGGGCAGTCACTCCTCGCCTTCAGTCATTACTGTGACTTCCCCCATCCCCTTCTCTTAGCTCCGTCATTCCCCCCGTGGCTAATAACTATCTCTCTTTGTGCTTCCTTCCACTGCAGCACCTCTCACCTCTCCTCCCTCCCGTCTCTTCTTCCTCTGCCCAGCCGTCTGCACCCCACCCCCGTTTCTGCTGCCCCCCCTCGATCCAATCACCCTTTTTTTAATGCTTTCTTCTATACCCCCCCCCCCCCCTCCACGTGGTTTATGGCTCGGCGAAGTCATGCGTGTACCGACTGCGGGGATCTGTGTTAGACCCCATGGCCACAGGCTGAAATCCGTGCGGGGCCGCTCCGCTCATCAGCCGCCCAATGTCGATACATCCTCTATAATTCATCAGACACTGCACCGCCCTCACTGCTCAACACACACATCACTGAACTCAAATCCTGTGTGTTCGTATAAGACCATGTATTGGAAACGTGCTTTTTATGTCTTAAGTCAACTCATGGTCGACTTGCACCTGGTGTTTTTTTCATACCTGCCTATATAAAGCGCTTCGAATCCCCGCAGTGATGTCAGTGGTATAGTAAATACAAATACATTCTTACAATGAGCGCCGTTGAGTGGGATTAGAATAAGCATCTGTTAGGCAGCGCCAAGATACCCAGGGGTGAACATGTGCTTTACAAATGTTACCTTTACTCCTCCCTGCCCCTACAATATTACTCACACTCACCCCTTTGATACGCTTCTTTTCTATCCCCAGCATTCAATCAGTCAACTTGTGAAGCACACTTTACACCCACCTCTTACACCCTCATTGTGTTTATATCTTCTGTACTCTCCTAACCCAATGTCTGACCTCGACCCATCCCCTCCAAGCTCACACCCCATTACCCCTCCTTGAACCGTCTCCTCTGACTCGTTCCTTTACTCTGTCTGCTAGATCCACTCTTTCTTTTTATTTTCCATTACTACTCCCTCTGCTCCTATGTCTTCTGCTTTTAGTTCCTCCCGACGCTCCTTAGCCCCCCCTTTCTGCTTTCTCATTCTTTCGCCTTTCTTTCCATAATTCCTAAATTGTTTTCTTAATCCTTCCTTACTCCGGCCAGCCCCCCTTCACCACCTGCTTCCGCCTTCTTTACCCACTGTAGTAATTTTCTCTTCACCATGTTTTCTTTACTTTTTTGAGTCCCTGCTCCCCCCCCTTCTTTACACACACCTCCCCTTGCCCCTCCTTCTGTGCCCTCCCGCTCCACGCGGTGCACTCTACCTGCCCGCCCCTCCCTCCTCGGCAGGGGTGCCCTCGGGGGAGGGGTCCCTGCCAGGCTGTGGTGATCCCGGGGGTGCCCAGTCCCGCCGGTGATGCTTCATTGAGCTGTAATGAACGTGGCACTGCGCCCCACCCGGGCCTGCACGCACCGGGGCACCAGGGTGGGCGTGGCCTCACTTCCCAGGTGTATTGTTGTGGTGACAATGCACGGAAGTGGCTCCTGCGGGAGTGGAGAATGGTAAACTGTGCGTGTAGGGATGGGGGCGTAGTGATCCGCCCCCTGTGATCACCCAGACATCCCGGGCATGTGTGGTGTAAACTTGGCGGGGGAGGTGGGGGGAGATGTAGAGGTAGAGGGACCTCCCCGCCCCCTCTGATAACCCAGGCAGCCTGGCATGTTTGTTTTTTTTCAAACCGGGGTTGGGTGGGGAGGGGGTTGATGTAGTGACCCCTCCCCGCCCTCTGATAGCTCTGCAGGTCTGGCCTGGTGTTTGTTTGCCTGCCAGGTGTGTGGCTCACATTACAGCCGCAGTGACTCTTCTCCCGCGGGCAGGCTGGGAGCCTGTCTCACACCCAAGGCTTATTCTGGGGGAGGAGTGGGGTGGACGCTAATACCGACTGCCACAGGTCCCTACCTATGCAGCACCAAGCCACCCCCATTCCGTCCCGGCTGCCGCCACTCCCAGTCCTTCTGCCCCACCCCCACTACCTTGTTTCCCCTGTCCCAATCTTATCTTACTGCCCACCCCCAGTCCTTCCCCCTTACTGCCCTGTCCTCTCGCAGCCTGCCCTCTCCCAGCCTGCCCTCTCCCAGCCTGCCCTCTCCCAGCCTGTCCTCTCGCAGCCTGTCCTCTCGCATCATGTCCTCTCCTAGCCTGCCCACTGCCAGCCTGCCCTCTCCCAGCCTGCCCTCTCCCAGCCTGCCCTCTCCCAGCCTGCCCTCTCCCAGCCTGTCCTCTCCCAGCCTGTCCTCTCCCAGCCTGCCCACTCCCAGCCTGCCCTCTCGCAGCCTTTCCTCTCGCAGCCTGTCCTCTCGCAGCCTGTCCTCTCGCAGCCTGTCCTCTCCCGGCCTGCCCACTCCCAGCCTGCCCTCTCCCAGCCTGTCCCCTCCCTGCCCTTTCCCAGCCTGTCTTCTTCCAGCCTGTCCACTTCCAGCCTGCCCTCTCCCAGCCTGTCCCCTCCATGACCTTTCCCAGCCTGTCCTCTCCCAGCTTGTCCACTTCCAGCCTGCCCTCTCCCAACCTGCCCTCTCCCAGCCTGTCCCCTCCCTGCCCTCTCCCAGCCTGCCCTCTCCCAGCCTGTCCCCTCCCTGCCCTCTCCCAGCCTGCCCTCTCCCTTCCTGTTGTCGTGTCTCGGCGGCAGCAGGCAGCAGGCAAGAGCATGCACTGCGTCCCCGAAGTAACAGCCCTAAAGCAAGCAAGAAGTACGCCCCCCTCCCACCAATCCCTGTTAGGTAGTGGAAACTGTCCAAACTGGGGTGCAGACAGCCCCTCTCACCTTTCGGCCTGGTACCACTGCACCAGCTGCACTACTTCCCTACTGACCGTTCTCCACTTCAGCCCCGTCTAAATTACAATTCCTGCTTGTGACCCTTTTGCCTGCTTGTGCTTGTTTTCTTGACCCTGTTGCCTGCCTGTGC
This sequence comes from Lissotriton vulgaris, assembly GCF_964263255.1. NCBI lineage: Eukaryota > Metazoa > Chordata > Amphibia > Caudata > Salamandridae > Lissotriton > Lissotriton vulgaris. The sequence goes on along the minus strand of NW_028251654.1, from coordinate 58,663 downwards.
CTCCGTGTGCCCCTGTTGCCTGCTTGTGCCTCCGTGTGCCCCTGTTGCCTGCTTGTGCCTCCGTTTTCGTGCCCCTGTCGCCTGCTTGTGCCTCAGTTTTCATGCCCCTGTCGCCTGCTTGTGCCTCTGTGTGCCCCTGTCGCCTGCTTGTGCCTCTGTGTGCCCCTGTCGCCTGCTTGTGCCTCAGTGTGCCCCTGTTGCCTGCTTGTGCCTTCGTGTGCCCCTGTTGCCTGCTTGTGCCTCCGTTTTTAGTGCCCCTGTTGCCTGCTTGTGCCTCCGTGTGCCCTGTTGCCTGCTTGTGCCTCCGTGTGCCCCTGTTGCCTGCTTGTGCCTCCGTGTGCCCCTGTTGCCTGCTTGTGCCTCCGTGTGCCCCTGTTGCCTGCTTGTGCTGTGTGGGTGTGTGTGGAAGGCTCTGTGTGGGTGTGTGGAGGGCTCTGTGTGGCTGTGTGTGTGGGGGGCTTTGTGTGGCTGTGTGTGTGGGGGGCTCTGTGTGGCTGTGTGTGTGGGGGGCTCTGTGTGGCTGTGTGTGTGGGGGGCTCTGTGTGGGGGGCTCTGTGTGTGTTTGTGTGTGTCATTTGCGAGAGATAAAGCTAGTGGCATTGTAAATGACAATGCCATTTATTTATGTTAAAAAAAAACATAAATAAAAATAATGTCAAGAGCAATGCCAATAGCTCTAACTTTAACAAAGGCAAAACCATTGCATTGTAAATGCTTGTTCAGGTCTGTTCTCTTGCAATGACCTCTCCCACCTTCCCTGGCATTGCGTTTCGGTGTTTTCTGCAGTTCTGATGATTGGTTCCCACAGATTCCTCCGAGTCCTGCAAACCTGATCCAGTTCGGTTACCTGCAGTGCAAACAAAAGAAAACACGACAAAAGAACCTTAAAAGAATCCTCGTCTTCAGGCGGTAAGGTGGGCTGCGCTGTTAAGGTATAACCAACCTATGTACTATACTTATCTGATTTCTTCCGTTGGCTGCCAGAACTTGCTGTTGTGCTAACATGGTGATTTGATTCTAAAAGACAAAGAGATAGCGAGAACTCTTAATTTTCTTATTTCTGAATCTTATGAAGTAAGAGGAAAGAAACTCAAGAAGGCTCTATACAATTTTTGCATCTTTATTTTTTACCTTATTTTACTAGACTAGATATATATGAGAATTCATTGTATTTATTATGTGAGAACCCTAATGGTGATGTTCCATTTTGCAGGCAGTTCTAGTCTGCCATTGGCCTTTCCTTTTCTCCAGAAACATACCTGTAGGTATGCATCTGACACACATTGACAGAAATGTTCTGCTACTTTAACTATTTGTCTTTACCTAAATCTAAGCTCTTCCTTTCTCTTACATAGATAGTGTCCTAAACTTGCGCATACAGTCCCTTACCAATATACGGAAGTGGGGATTTATTCAGGCTTATTTATCTAGAGTTATTTGAGTGTACACAGCTGTGTAGTTGCACACAAAGATCCACAGATGGACTGGACTCCTCTCATTCTCTTACTGATATTCAGGCGGCATAGAAAGTCAATCTGGGCACCACACCTATCCTGATTTGATGCAGTGGGATATATTGTTTTTCTCTTCCCAGTCCCTCGTCCCCTATTCCACCTCGATTAGCTTTTACACTTGTTGGGTAGTCTTGGTGGTGGGTGGAAATTGGGGATTTGTTTCACGCCTTCCCTAACGCTTCTGCGGAAACCCAGGTGAGATTCAACAATACCTTTGAAACAAATTATGGCCCATTATCATCTAAGAGAGATTTAGGTATGCCTTCCCTCTGGAACACTTCATCAAGAAACTTCACCAGAACATCTACATCAGCTGTCTCCACCAGGCATATTTCATACCACTTTGAGAGCAATTTATACAGTACAATGATGCACTGGCTAACATAGTGCTGATCCTGACTAGGACCCAACATGTCAATCACTGAGACCTGCCATGGCCCATCCTGTTGAGATTTCACCCTTCTCTTGCACTAGATAATCCCCAAATGCCTTTCATGATGAATTTTCAAAAGTTTATCTCTGAATGCTGAAGGTGTTACTGCTCAAAATTCCCTCAACATGAAACCATCATTTCGCACTGACCATTCCTCTTTGACTTCCCAGAATGGTACAATTGCTACATTGAGCATTCTCCCACCAGGCCATCATTTCTTCATGTATTCTTTAACCTGACATAAAACGGTATAATTACCATATCCCTTCACCCGTTCTTCCATTAAAATGCCATCACCATGCACTCCATCCAAAACAGAAACACACAAATCACACCATTTCTCATCTTCGATCTCTGCATCTCATAAAAATATTCTACTCAGGCAATCTGCCACATTATTCCTCGCATCTGGAAAATACTGTACTTTGTAATTATAATCTAATAATTTAATGAATAGCCTAGCAAGGCGAGGTGTAGCTCAGAAGTTGTTAATATTTTTGTTAAAGTCTTGTGATCTGTTCTAATCAAAAACTCTGACCTCCAAACATATTGTGCATATTTTTTTATTCCCCATACACATACCAACATTTATCTTTCAATACTAGAAAACTTGTTTTCAGCAGAAGAAAGGGTAATGTGAAGCACATGAAATTGTGATCTATTGACCTTTCTCCCCTAACTCTGAAAGTACCACTCCCAAAACTTTTCCCACTGGCATCGGTGGTTACAATTGTTTTGGCTAGTGGATCAAACCCATATAAATTAATGCCATTTGAAATTTCTTCTTTGATCCGTTCAAAACAATTTTGAAGGGTTTCATTCCATTTAAACTTACCAGACTTCTTTAACAACTGCCTCAATTTAAATGTTTTTGTGGCAAAATCCTTAACAAATGTTGCATAAAATTCTGCCAGACCTAGGAAAGACTTGGATTATCCTTGGAGGCTGGAGCTGGTGCATTTCTGATGGCTTCCACCAACTCTTTTTTTGGTAGAACTCCACTTTCAAAAATTTAATGAGCCAGATAGGTGATAGAATTTGCTGCAAATTCAAATCCTTTTACTTCAACAGTAAGACTCTTCTCACTCAACACTGAAAACACTTTCTTTACCCTTTAGTCATGTTCTAAGCGGCCTGTCCCCATAATAGGGATGTTATCTTGGTAAAAAAAGACCCAGTAGAGATTCTCAAGTAGTTGACACATTAAGCGCTGGAATACTGCAGTAGAGGAGGCCAAACCAAATGGCATACATCTGAACTGGAAACAGACATAAGTTGTTATTAATTACACCAAATTTCTAATTTTGAGATGCAGCAGTGCCTGGTAATATGATGAGCCAAGACAATTGATGTAACCCATTTAAAACCTTTGGTTAAAGCCACCATCTCACCGATTATAGGTAAAGGAAACTTCTCAACTACAATGTTCTGATTGAGATCATGTAAATCAATGCAAAGTCTAACCCTGCCATTAACATATCGTGCCGCAACCAAAGGAGCTAACCATTTACTAGCCTCAACACCTTCAATAACACCTACCCTTGCTAACCTATAATGCAAAAAGCTATACTTATGACCTTTTGGGTAACTGGAGTATGATTTTCTTTTCAAATTTATTTATGTTAGAAACCTTTTAGCTCACCCACTTCACCAGGAACAATTTTGGGATATTCCTCACACATCTGTTGTGAGATGTATACTTATTCATTTAACAACAACTCTTATTCTGGGCTATTAGAGCTCAACTTAATGCCTAATTCTTTCTGATCTAACCATCCCAAAACAGATGGCCGCTTCTCATCAATGTCAACCTTTCCCTCTGATTTAGATATTCAAAATTCAAGCTTGACAACTCTATCCACTACTGTGGGTATTGGCTCCCCTGTAAAACCTTCAGCATGTACATCAGTTGGAATTAAATCCTCGTCTAAGGTGTCAACAAATTTATCTTACCACACAAACTTATTAAGGATAGTGAAGGGGATCCAGAATCAGCTGTAATATCAATTAAAACTCTGCCTAAAGTGATCATTCATAAAGATTTAGGGGCAGATGTATCAAGGCAATTTTCAGTCGCAAACGCAGCGATTCGCAAAAAAGCAGCGTTTGTGTCTAAAAATTCACAAAATCTTATGTATTAGAGAAATCGCATCGTAAAATTAAGGAATCTCAAAATTTACGATTCCTTATTTTTGCGTAATCATTTAAGGAATCGCAAATTGCGATTCCTTAAATGCTATGCAACAAGCATTTAATTTTTGCGAATTCTCCTTAAGAAATCGCAAATTACCACCAACTTAAAGTTGGTGGTAATTTGCGATTTCTTTCACAAATACACTTTTTGGCATTTGTGAAGGTGCCATATGGCGTACATACATACCATTAGGGCATGTATGTGCGTCATATGCGCACACATGTTCATTTCAGGGGTGCATCAGGGTGTCCTTATGACATGCTTGCACCACGAAATTATTTTTAATTTGTGATTCTCAAAAATTGAGAATGACTTCCCATTCATTCCTATGGGCCTCCTGGCCCATAGAAATGAATGGGAAATTATTCCTTAATTGCGTTTCCAATTTGCTATTCGCAATTAAGGAATTTTAAGAAATCGCAAAAAAATTGCAATTTTCTATATACATCCCTATTTGCAAATCTCAAATAGCGATTTCTAAAAAATCGCTATTTTAGATTCGCAAATCAGGATATTGATACATCTGCCCTGTTAGACGGACCGGGAGGGTCGGCCGAGGTACGGGGAGAGGTCTCCAGGGAGAGCCGCCTCCAACGACTGTACAGATGAATAACTTCCCCCCCACAGACGGACACCACACAAGACTGAAGGTTAACGAGGCTTTATATGCAATTCTTAGGTTACGATGATATGGTACAAGGAGGTCTGGACTCAGGGGTCCCCTCTAGCTTAGTCTTTGGTTGAGGAAAGGGTAGCGGGACAGTCTTTAGTTACCAGTGAGTCCAAAAATAGCTCTCAATCCTTGAGCTCGGCGTTCTTGATGATCGGGCCGTGGAGGAGCCAAGCAGGTCCCGAGATGGTCGGATGAAAGATGACGGTCCGCGGCGGAGCCTGCAGGTCCCGATGAAGATGACGGTTACAACGGTCCGCGGCCACGCCAGCAGGTCCGGACGACGATGAAGGATGAAGGTTACGACGGCTGTGGCAGCGCCAACAGGCAGGATGATGGTACACAGGACAGAGCTACGGCAGCGCCAGTAGTCCGTTCAGGATGAGTTCCTCTTTACGTCTCTCGACTCCAAGATACAACTGCCTTCCTGCTCTGGAGCTGCCCCAGTTATAGGGCTGGCGTGCTTTGATGTCCGGACCCTCGCACTTGGAGGTCGGGGGTCCGGGATGCGGGGTTCCAGACACCCAGCAGGGGGGTGGAGCCAGCGCCCGGGGAGGCGATGGGCGAGCGGCACTTGGCGGGGGGAGCCATCGACACCTCTTTCTCCCATTGACTTGCCAAGTAGCCCGCTCACCTCCTGGGTGGATGGTGGTGCCGAGATGTCTGAGGCCGGGCCAGGCCCAGGGTCGGGGTCGATCGGGGGCCAGGCGACCTCGTGGTGAAGTGTCCAAGATGGCGGGTCAGGTTGGCCGCGTGGGCCGGCAGGGGATCGGGCCCACGAGGTTAGCTTGCCTCGCAGGCAGGGGCCCTGAGAGGGCAGCAGATGTACAATGATGATGTGTGGTACTGTCGTGGCGGCTCTCGGGCCTGGTTGGGCTGGGGGAGAGTGGCCCTTCATGTGGCCTGTCCAACATGCGTCCCCCCCAGCTGAAGGCGGGGAGAGTTACCCATCTTCTTGGGGACTCTCGTCGTCGAGGCGGAAAAACCGGGACAGGCCGTCTGCGTTGGCGTGGTCTGGTCCTGGCCGGTGTTCGACTGTGAAGTCCATACCTTGCAAAGAGATGGACCAGCGCAGCAATTTTGGGTTTTCCCCCCGCATATGCATCAGCCACTGCAGGGGTCGGTGGTCGGTCTGCACCCGGAAGTGGGTGCCAAACAGGTAGGGCCGGAGCTTTTTGAGGGCCCATACCACTGCGAATGCTTCTCTCTCTATGGTGCTCCAGCGTTGCTCCCGTGGTAGGAGCCTCCGGCTGATGAAGGCCACGGGTTGATCAAGGCCTTCGGTGTTCACTTGGGACAGGACCGCCCCAATGCCCTGGTCGGAGGCGTCCGTCTGGACGAGGAACTCCCGGCTGTAGTCGGGGGCCTGGAGCACCGGAGCGGAACACATGGCGGCCTTCAATTGTTCGAATGCCGTTTGACACTCTGGGGTCCAGTTCACTTTCTTTGGTTGATTCTTTGACGTGAGTTCCGTGAGAGGCCCCACTATGGTTCCATAGTCTTTTACAAACCTTCGGTAATAGCCTGTGAGGCCCAGGAATGCTCGTACCTCGGTTTGGGTGATAGGGGGCTGCCAGTCCTGGATGGCAGCAATTTTTAGCTGTAGAGGGGCCACCAGGCCGCTTCCCACCTGGTGCCCGAGGTAGGTCACAGACCCTTGTCCAATTTGACATTTGCTGGCCTTGATCGTGAGGCCAGCTCGTTGAAGGGCTTGCAGCACTGCTCGGAGGTGGTGGAGGTGTTCGGTCCAGTGGTGGCTGTACACAGCGATGTCGTCAAGGTAGGCGGCGCTGAATCCTTCGAGCCCCGCCAGGACCTTATTGACGAGCCGTTGGAAAGTCGCTGGTGCATTTTTCATGCCGAAAGGCATGACCGTAAAATGATAGTGGCCATCGGGGGTGGAGAAGGCAGAACGTTCCTGTGCTCGGGGTGTGAGGCCGATCTGCCAATAACCTGCTGTCAGGTCGAAGATGCTGAGGTAGCGGGCAGCTCCCATTCGGTCGACCAGTTCATCTGCCCGGGGGATGGGATGTGCGTCCGTCCGGGTGACTTCATTCAGGCCCCGGTAGTCGACACAGAACCGGAGTTCTGGGGTGGTTCCGGGGGCGGCTGCTTTGGGGACCAGCACGACCGGGCTGGCCCATGGACTGTCTGAGGGCTCGATGACCCCGAGCGTGAGCATCTTGGCCACTTCCGCCTGGATGCAGGCCCGTACCCGATCAGGTACGCGGTAGGCCCGGTGGCGGATAGGAGGGCTATCTCCGGTGTCCACATCGTGCACACACCAGGACGTGACACCTGGGGTGAGGGAGAACAGGCTGGCGAACTGTGACAGGAGGGCTTGGCACTCTTGGCGTTGTTCTCTGGTGAGGGTCTCCGAGAGGCGGACCCCATCTACGGAGCCGTCTTGCTCCTGGGTCCGCAGGAGGTCAGGGAGAGGCTCGGAGTCGTCTTCAGCCCCGTTGTCTGTGGCCATCAGTAGGCTGAGTTCGGTTCGTGCAAAGTGAGGTTTCAGCCTGTTGGTGTGGAGGACCCGGAGTGGGTTCCGGGAGGACCCCATATCGATCAGATAGGTGGCAGGACCCTTGCGCTCGATCACCTTGAAGGGCCCCGTCCATTTGTCTTGGAGAGCGCAAGGTTCTGTGGGGGACATTACCCATACTTGTTGCCCCGGCTCGAATTCAATGGATGAGGCGTTCTGGTCATACCATTTTTTCATATCCTCTTGACTGGCCTCTAGGTTGGCTTTTGCTAGGTCCCTGAACCGCTGGGACTGGTTGCGGAGGGTGAGGAGGTACCGGAAGACGTCTGGAGGGTTCTTGGCCGGAGGCATCTCCCAGCCTTCTTTGATCAGGCTGAGCGGCCCCCGCACTGGGTGCCCGTATAGCAGTTCAAATGGGCTGAAGCCTAGGGATTTTTGTGGGACCTCCCGGTAGGCGAAGAGGAGGCACGGCAGCAGTACATCCCACTGGCGACGAAGGGGCTCTTCCAATCCCCCGATCATCCCTTTTAGTGTGCGGTTGAACCGCTCAACCAGTCCGTTCCCTTGGGGGTGATAGGGGGTCGTGAATCGGTAGGTGACCCCACACTGTTGCCAGAGTGATTTCATGTATTTAGAAATAAAGTTCGTGCCTCTGTCGCTGACGACTTCTCGGGGGAACCCCACACGGGAGAAGATCCCCATCAGGGCCCGGCCGACCACTGGGGCTGTCACGGTCCGGAGAGGTATAGCCTCAGGGTAGCGGGTGGCGTGGTCCACCAGCACCAGAATAAAGCGATGGCCTTGTTTTGTACGCGGGTCTAGGGGTCCCACAATGTCTATTCCGACCCTCTCAAATGGGGTCGTGACTACTGGAAAGGGTTGCAAGGGGGCCTTTAGTTTGCGGCCGCTCTTCCCACTGGCTTGGCACGTGGGGCAAGATCGGCAATGCTGGTGCACATCGTTTCTCATTTTGGGCCAGAAGAAGTGGGTCACTAGGCGGCTGTAAGTTTTATCTTGTCCGAGGTGCCCTGCCAGGGGGACATCGTGGGCCAAGTTTAACAGGAAGTCTCTGAAACGGAGGGGTACCGCTAGTACTCTGTTGGCCCCCAGCTCGGCGATTCTTTGCTCGCTGTACAGTAGATCATTGTCCCAGTAGACCCAATGAGTTCCGGAAGTATCCCCTGCGCCTTGGGCGAGCGCTTGTTGACGGAGTCCCTCTAGGGAGGGACAGGTCTTCTGCTCCCGGCGAAATTGTTCTTGCGTGGGTCCCCCCTCTTGGGCCCACTGGTCAAGGTTAGCGATGTCGGAAGGTTGAGCAGGTTCGAGGGGGGTGTCATGGTCGGTGGTCTCGGCTGGGGCGACCGGAGGCGGCGGCGCCGGCCATTCTGGTTCTTCTGGGTGAGGGTTGGCCCGGGCGGCCATGGACCGGGTGGTGACGCACGCCCAGTCCGGGACGCCTAACATCCCCAAGTGTTCTTTTCGCTCCACGGCTGCCCACGGGGAGCTCTCCAGGTCATTTCCGAGTAGGCAGTCCACGGGGGAGTCGTCTCGGACCGTCACCTTCAGCATGCCGGAGACCCCTCCCCACTCAAAGGGGACGCAGGCCATCCGACACAGACTTTCCGAGTTGTCGGCTGATCGCACAGGGCAGAGGATGTTCGGTAGATATTGTTCTGGGGTCACCAGGTGACAGCGGACGGCTGTCACACTGGCCCCGGTGTCCCGAAGGGCTTCGGCCCGTCGTCCATTGATGCTTACCCATTGGCTGTACTTCTGGGTGTTAGCGGGTAGGGGGACCCGCGGGACCATGTCTCTTCCCCCTAAGCACGCGAGAGTCATGGCGGCTGGCTCCCACTCTTGATACTCTTGCTGGTCTGTTTCTTGTTCCTCGGGGATCTGTTCTTCTCCTAGTGCCGCGGCGGCCATTTGGCGGGGTTTTGGACTCTGATACTGCGGGCAGCTTGGGTCATTTGCATAGTGGCCGACTCGCTGGCATCGGTGGCATGTGACATTGGCTCTGTACCCCGGTCGCGCCGGGGTGCTGCCCCGGTTGGCCGGGGGGGTGGTGCTGGCGGCGGGGGCGGCCGGAGTGTTGTCTCTTCCTCGTCCTTGGCCCCCTCCCCCTCCTCTCGGTCGGTGGTGTCCATTGTTGTTCCTGTTTTGCTCGTAGGACCCATTCCGGCCCACTCTGGTTATCTCCCACCGGTCAGCTTCGGCTGCGAGCTGCCGGGGATCGGTTAACTTGCTGTCGAGGAGGTGTTGGCGTAGTTCGATGAAGCAATTGTTGGACAGATGCTCCCATACCATCAGATTGAACAGCTGCTCGTATGTCGTGACGTTGTTTCCTTTGATCCAGCCTTCGAAAGCTCTGCTAAAGTACGTTACATAGTCCACCCAAGTTGTACCCGGGATGCGTGTGCAGTCTCGGAACCTCTGGCGGTACATCTCGGGCGTGAGACCATAGCGGGTGAGGAGGGCCGCTTTCATATGGTCGTAGGAGGTCATCTGGTGGTCTGGGAGCTGTAACAGGGTATCGCGGCCTTCATTGAGGAATCTGCCCCATAGGCCGGCACCCCAGTCGGTTCTATCGATCCGGTGCGCAGACATAGCGATTTCATAGGCCTTAAACCATTGTTGGATGTCGTCCTCTCGGAAATATTCTCGGACCACATCCTTGGGGATGTGTACTTTTTTCTCCGCGGTCCCCGGGGTGTGTGGTCTCTCGGGCACCCCTAACTCTTTATTCTGTTTGCGCAGGTTGATCTCGGCTATGTTCCGTTCGTGCTCGTACGCCAGTTTCTTTTCCTCGAGCTCCCTTTGTCTCTGTTTCTCTTCTCTTTCTTCTCGGAGACGTAGGTGCTCTAAGTTGATTTTTTGTTCGGCCAACTTGAGTTCTATTTCCATCTTGAGTCGGGCCATTTCTAGCTCGTGTAGTCGGATTTTTTCTCTTTCTTGGATCTCGTCTTGCGGGAGACCGGTTCTTTGCCCTTCAGGGGCTGTGGTGGTTTTTTCTGCGGTGCTTTGCTCAGGGGCTTCGGTATCCCCGGTCTCTGCCCAAGATTGTAGGGCATGTTTAAAATCGTCCTTGGTGCTTAGTCCGGTGGTAGCGATACCTAGTTCGATGCAGAACTGCTTTAGTTCACGGTGGCTGTACTCCTCTAGTTTTTCCATTTGGAACTTCTCGGTTGATCCGCTTTCTTTAGTTGTCATTATGGTTCGTTGTGGGGTGAGCTATTATCTGTACGTTATGCGGTGATTCGAATCGCGCCGCTGGCCACCAATGTTAGACGGACCGGGAGGGTCGGCCGAGGTACGGGGAGAGGTCTCCAGGGAGAGCCGCCTCCAACGACTGTACAGATGAATAACTTCCCCCCCACAGACGGACACCACACAAGACTGAAGGTTAACGAGGCTTTATATGCAATTCTTAGGTTACGATGATATGGTACAAGGAGGTCTGGACTCAGGGGTCCCCTCTAGCTTAGTCTTTGGTTGAGGAAAGGGTAGCGGGACAGTCTTTAGTTACCAGTGAGTCCAAAAATAGCTCTCAATCCTTGAGCTCGGCGTTCTTGATGATCGGGCCGTGGAGGAGCCAAGCAGGTCCCGAGATGGTCGGATGAAAGATGACGGTCCGCGGCGGAGCCTGCAGGTCCCGATGAAGATGACGGTTACAACGGTCCGCGGCCACGCCAGCAGGTCCGGACGACGATGAAGGATGAAGGTTACGACGGCTGTGGCAGCGCCAACAGGCAGGATGATGGTACACAGGACAGAGCTACGGCAGCGCCAGTAGTCCGTTCAGGATGAGTTCCTCTTTACGTCTCTCGACTCCAAGATACAACTGCCTTCCTGCTCTGGAGCTGCCCCAGTTATAGGGCTGGCGTGCTTTGATGTCCGGACCCTCGCACTTGGAGGTCGGGGGTCCGGGATGCGGGGTTCCAGACACCCAGCAGGGGGGTGGAGCCAGCGCCCGGGGAGGCGATGGGCGAGCGGCACTTGGCGGGGGGAGCCATCGACACCTCTTTCTCCCATTGACTTGCCAAGTAGCCCGCTCACCTCCTGGGTGGATGGTGGTGCCGAGATGTCTGAGGCCGGGCCAGGCCCAGGGTCGGGGTCGATCGGGGGCCAGGCGACCTCGTGGTGAAGTGTCCAAGATGGCGGGTCAGGTTGGCCGCGTGGGCCGGCAGGGGATCGGGCCCACGAGGTTAGCTTGCCTCGCAGGCAGGGGCCCTGAGAGGGCAGCAGATGTACAATGATGATGTGTGGTACTGTCGTGGCGGCTCTCGGGCCTGGTTGGGCTGGGGGAGAGTGGCCCTTCATGTGGCCTGTCCAACATGCCCCCAGCTCCTTTGCGAGCCCTCACATCTCACATTAGACTCCATACTCAAAGCATATTGTGTCTCACATTCATCCTCTTTCTCTGAGATGACTCAAAACAATTAGTAATGAATTTAAATGTGGCACAATGCCCCATGATACCACGTACTGAGCATTTTTGTTTCACCACTGTACAACGTTTATCATTAGCGAAGTGATCCTTATTGCCACATCTAAAATAACCTTCCTGAGAATTATAAACTGCTTCCATAAATGTGTTGCCCTTTAATTAATCTACATAATGTTCAGTGGTAGTTTCATCATTTGCCCAAAGTTTCTTCACAACATTAGCATTGTTGGCCTGCATAACAATCTGATCTCTGTTGAGATTGTCTTGAAGACTTCCAAATTTGCAGGTAATAGCAAGTTTTTTATGATCAGCTACATAATCCTCAATGGATTCCTGAGTGCCCTACTTGAGTTGGAAAAAATGTAACCGGTCAATGGTAATACAAACTATAGGTGTAAAATAATGTTCCAGATTTTCAATGGCACACTCAAACACATCACGCTCAGAATCAGACCTGGATTTCTTCTCCATTTGTTTGCAAATTCTTATCCTCTCCGGACCCAAAGTGTGTAAAAAATGTTTATTTTCCTGGAGGGAGAAAGATCTTCCACTATATCTTCTTCAATTGTAGAAATATAGTTTAAGAAATGTGCTCTCCATTGGAGCAATGTCATGACTTGTTCTCCTGGGGCTGGTAGAAATGTCTGTGGTGGCCTTAGGGTGAACTTATTGCACACATGGTTGGAGACAGTATTGAAGACTGTAATAATCCTTAGTTCCTTTAAATATTCTCCTTTATATTTGTAATAATGGGTAATGCAGTAAAAATGAAGTCACAGAATAATGACACTATGAGTACTCAATAACTTATGCCTGACAGAAAATTCAAGCAATGGCCAGAAATGCGGCAAACAAATGTACCAGTTGCAATAAGTGCTGATATGTACAACTCTGTCGTACTCTCTTATGGTATTGTAAATCCACCCTTTCCAAGATGGTGGCACGCATGGTTACCTAGCATTACCCATGAAAAACAAAAGAATAATGGGGCATGACTTTACATCACAGGTTCCTGTTCCATCACGCTGAGGAGTGTGTGAGTAAGGTAGGAGAGCTCAAGCAAATCAGCTGCAGTTACTATCCAAAATATGCGCAATAGCCAGGATTCAGCAAGCGAGCTAGGGTTAGACTGAAATTCTCGTAACCTCTAGCATACAGGTTATTATAGGCATTACTCACAGCAATAGCTGCCCACATTCAAGATAAAGAGCCTGTTCAAAGTGCAGTTCTTTCCATACTGCTAGCTCCATGAATCTAAAAAGTAGTCCACAGTTGGTTATTCACTTCCTCATCACCAATTCCGTAGTATAGATTTGGCGGAAAAGTGTGATAACAAGATGTGTTGATAAGTTGTATGTCATTTATGATAATAAACCCCAGCAACGCTCTATCAACTTCCACGTCTGCTGCTCTCTCTCCCCAGTCCAATGCCCATCTTCTCCATGTCATAACTTTCTAAGAAGTTGGTGACACAATGGAATGTGATGACAAGAATAGAATGCAAAACACAACAGAAGCATGTTTATTCTCAAATACTCATAGAAGCTGTACAATGTGCAGTCCACTCTCCATTGACCTCCAATGCCAAGTGGCACACTTGAACTCCCACAATTTTCCATGTTGGAAGGGGCGATCCCAGAGGGGCAGGGTATGCTCTCCCGACCACTCCATGACCCACCTCTCAAAGAAATACTGCTGAGCCCTAACGTGAGGTCCTCGCTGGGGAGGACTTCGGTCTAAGAACGTTCACACGGAGCTCACCCCACGCTTTTGAACAGACACCACACCGTGGATCTCAGTAAGAAGCTCGGATGAAGGATCTTTAGCAAAGCTATGTTGGCTAGAAATTTCAGAGGGGGAATACTTAAAAAACTGGCAGCTGTACCTAAATGAATGATTATGTAATTTTGATTGCTCTAATTTAGAAGATGAAATGAGGAGTAAAGTAGTTTTTAAAAAAGAAATGAATCAAATGGCTGCACTGCTAACAATTATAGCTGACAAGGGGGAATTAAGGAAAAAAATAATTTTTGGACAATTGCTAATTCCTTTGGTAGGCTGTCGCGTCAACCTTATTTGGCATATCATATAAAACCTAGGTTTAAGAATAAATTCATGCATTTAAGGTTAGGAAGATATCCGACAAAGGATGGCATACCAAAATGGGAGAATCAATGGTCATCGAGCATTTGCAGGCTTTGTAGGCAAAGGGAGGAAACAATAATTCATATAGTAACCTTATGCCCAGCTCTGGCAGACGCCCGGGAGTCCATCCTAAAACCGATCTTTAATGAACTAGGAATTAGAACATGTAGGCAAGCTATTATTACCTGTTTGAGTGGAGTCAATATTAAACTTGTTTTGTTAAATTTATCATTATTGCAGAGAATAAGCTAAAAGTAGTAGAACGGGTAAATAACAGTATTGCGATATAGAATACTTAAGAAACATAATTTAAGATTCAAAGAAGGCAATGTGTTAAGCTAGCTTAAAGGACTATGAGTATAATTTAATATTGGCGCGCACATTGCACTTTATTACCGCTTGTAAATGAAAAACAGCAAAAAATTTGTCATTCCAACTGTTAACATAAGTCACTTTAGGTAAACAAATAAAATGCTTACTTACTTACTGGTGGGTGTATGAGACATCACCTGGTGGAGTCTCCGAATATTAAGAGCCGTACACCTACCTGGCACAAACCCACAATGATCAATGTGAATCAGTTGAGGGATAAACTGAAGAATTCTATTTGCCAACAACTTACTAAAAATATTATAATCTGGATTTAGAAGTGAGAGGGGTCGGTAACCTGCCATGTCTTTGCTGTCCCTGCCCGGTTTCAGGAGCTAAACCACTGTCGCTTATACTGTAGTGACTGGAAGTGAACCGGCATCTAATGAGGCCTGATATAGTCTCTGTAGATGGGGGACTAATAATTCAGAATATGTTGCATAGAATTCTATGGGCAATCCATCATTGCCTGGTGTTTTATTGTGGGGGAGAGCCTTTATTGCCGCTTTTATTTCCTGTTAGTTATAGGGCTTTGCAGATCTGGTTTGTGATCACATAGCAACTGTGGGAGCTGCAGCCCCTCAAAGAAGAACTCGTATTCATCTCCACCAACCTCTTCCGGCGACGGATACCATTTCTCGAAATAGTTTTTAAAGGCAGTGTTTATTTCTAATTGAGTGCATACAACAGCCTCTTCTGGAGTGTTAATTTCAAGAATCGGAGACACTGACGGTGTATCTTTAATAATTCTAGCAAGCAGTGGGCCTGCTCTATCTGTGATTGCATGCTGCTTCTGCATGTATAAGCAGTAATCTAAAGTACAAAGTTATTCTAGAAGTTCAGCGTGTGTTATGTGTGTCCCTTGTAGCACATCCTTATATGTGTCGCTTGATGCTGCTTCCTGTACTAATTTACCCAGCCTATTTTCCACTTCTTTGAGTTTTTCAAGTAAAACAATGCGCGCCCCCACCCGTGTGCTAATTGCCACCCCCATATCACAGTTTTAAAAGCATCCCATTCAATTTGACGTGTGCTAGCAGTGGCTGTGTTGTCTGTAAAATAATTGGCTATGGCCGTAGAAATGGCACCATGAAATATCGGGTCCTCCAACAGCAAATGGGGTGCAACCTCCAGGTTGGTATTGGTGTTGGGACTTTCCTCCATAACAGTGTAACTTCTAGTGGGTTATGATCTGAGTAGGTTTTGCCTAGGTACGAGGTATCTTTAACATTGACAAGTAGATTCAGTGAACAGAATATTCTATCTATACGGGTATGCAGCCCATGCGGTGCCGAAAAGAAAGAATATTCTTTATCAGAGGGGTGCACCATGCACCTTGTATCTGCTATGCCCCAACGCTCTGCCCAGGTTTTAAGGCATCTGCCTGCTTTCTGCACCCCATGCCCTGAAGTGGGGGTGCAACCTGTCCAGTTCAATATTCATCACCGCATTAAAATCACCCCCCCAATACCCAGGGGTACTCTTCCCATCCCACCAATACATTGCTAAGTATCTTGAGAAATGTATCTTGTTCTGTATTCAGAGCATAAACACTCCCTATCACTATGTGTTCCCCATCTAATAAACCATGTAGCAGCACATACCTTCCCTTGGAGTCTACCCTTTGCTCTAGTATTGTAAAGGATGTGCCGAGTAGGATGTGAAAAATAAATTACACCTCAGTTTCTTTTGTAGTTTAATGGCTTCATGCATTAAATGGTTTCTTGAAGGAACACTCTATGTGCCTTCCTACGATTTAATTGTGCCAGAATTCTGCAACTTGAACTTGAACTTGCCTCTTATGTATGGAGCCCAAGCCCCTTAGATTCCAGGATGAGTACGTATGTTTGTTAAACGGCCTCTCCATAAAGCGACTTAACATGGACACAGGTCCCTGTATGCCGACCGTAAAATGCACCAAGTGCAGCTGAGTCCTTGTACCCTGTTAAAGCTCCCAATACTAGGTTCCCCCTTAAACCACTAGAGGACCAAACCATGAAAAACAGTGCAACAGGAACTCTGTAAAGTCTATAACCTGGTGCATGTGCCAAAGGGGTAGTGGCAACCACCAGCCTCTTAACATACTTCATACTATACTCAATTTTTGACATCCGCAGAGCTCCAGCCAAAGCCCTTGCTTAGTACAATTACAATGAACAACAAGACCATCCAGTATCAAATTAGAGGGTGTTTCATACTCATCTGTTGAAGACAATAAACCAAAAGACGAAAATCGCAGCATTCAACCCAAGAAATCATTGACAGTCTACGGGGTAACCAAGGGGAACACCGCCATGCTACTTTCCAAGTCCGAGTGGACATTGGCATTTAAAATTGTAAATTGATACTTGTATAGCGCACTACTCACCCGCAAGGGTCTCAAGGCGCTTTTACGAATACCGCTGTGGAACCCATCCTGGCTTTCCCTGTGAGGCGTCCACTCCTGGGCACCCCCAAGGTGGAGGCCAGGCATCCTTAGCGTTGTGGGGGCCGTTGTGGAGATTAAGCAAGCTATTGCCCAGAGTTGCAGAGTGGGACTCCATGATTGGAATAGGCACCGAGGCGAGAATTATCAGGTCCGTGGAATTTTTGAGTCCATGGCCCGCCGAGGCGGGGAATTGAACCCTGGTCCCGGGCTAGACCTCTGCATCAGGGTCTGCCGCTCTAATCATTGAGCCACACTTTCAGAGTTCACAATTTCTGCGACGGACTAGGCATCGTGTTTCACCAGTGCTACCACCGTTAGGAGACCATCTCTTTGGCATTCTGAAATCTGCTCCAACGAGGGGGTTTACTCTAGAGCCAGGTCCGGTTTGTCGCCTTTTATCCGTTCTTGGCCCTCTAAGACATTGTGGTTGGGACTTCTGCTGCCGACCTGTCTGGGAAGAGTTCTGTGACGCAGATGGTGTTAAAGTAATTTCTACCCAGTCCGCTGCCTCTTCTGGGTTGTCAAAGAACAAAGTTTTTTGATCATAAAAAACCTTTAAGCGGGCTGGGAACAACAAAACATACTTCAACTTATGGCAAGGGGCGACCAATCGGTCCCCCCGAACGTATGGCAGAGTACCACGATCCCCCCGGGAAGCCATCTTGGGCGGGAGGCGTGTCTCGGCTGGTATGCCCGAAGCGGCGTAGCCGGGGCGCGCCTTTTCCCGCCCTAGAGTGGGTTGGCCTAGACACTGACGCGGCTGGCCACGCCCTTGGGGCAGGCAGGGGCGGGTTTACGCCCGCCCTGAAGACGGATAAAAGGAGGAACAAGACCAGAAAGCATCCTCTTGTTCCTGTGCTCTGAAGCTGCACCTCCTCGCTGCACGTGAGCTCGAGACGGAATGAAGAGCCATTTTTGAGCGTTGTAATCTTTCTCGTTTGTGTTACAGATACTCTGTTGGAGAATGCCGAAGAAGGCGGGAAAGCGGATGACTACCGAACAGATGCTGCGTGTTCTCATGAAGGAGATGACCGACCTAAAGAGGCGGATGGATAAAAACGAGGAAGGGGGCCCGAAACGTCCTTTGGAGGGAACGGCCCCGGGAGGAAAAGGCAAGAGGCCCAGGAGAGGAGCAGCTGGGGGAGATACCCCGGGTCCCAGTGCCCCGCTCGAAGTACCCACTCCTGTGCCGGAAGAGGGGAATCCGATTCCCGTGGTGGTCACCCCCGTGTCCGGGGAAGACATGCCGCCCGAGCTGGCAGCACAAGTAGCAGCGTGGTTGGGTAAAAGTAGCAAGGGCGCCACGGCTGTTGACGCGCAGGTGTTAATGAAGCAACTGCGGGAAACTCGTGAAGCAGCGAAGGTATCCACGCCGGCTGCGGCCGCAGAGAAGCCACAAGGGACGGTTTTAGTCGCAGAGACAGCGTCCAGTTCAGGTAAGCGGCCATTGCCGATTGCGAGGGAAGAGTCGGCTCCCTCTCGAAGGGAGAGGTTGGGGCAGCATGTTCCTTTAGCTATTAAAGAAAAGATATGGGCAGGGGAATATGTAAACATCTTCTCGTTGCTTACTGATCATTATGAGATGGAGCATGTTAAAGGTCAGAAGGATCTCATGCATCCGAGTGTTTGGCGCGCAAAGATGGCCGCCTTTAAGGTTAATGAAAACATTGGCAATTGGGGCAAGGCATGGGGAATTTTCACATCGATCTTGGGAGAACGGAGGCCCGAATTGCTACCCGAGTTGCCGAGTTATCAGTCAAGGATCATGGGCTACTCGGTATCACACGAGGGTAATCATTGGTTTTGCTACGATAATCTTTTCAGAAAATCAAAAGAACATGATAAAAACTTAACTTGGGATTGTTATGATTCTGTGTCTTGGTCCAAAATGAAGGAGACTGGTATGTTGAAAGTGCCATTAGTAGGGAGTAATGTGGGCGAATCCTCCCGTCAGTATGCGGGGACGCCTTTTCGATCAGGTACGGGTACCGACAATCACTCGAGGCCTACCGGTAATACAGGTAAAAAAGGGGTTTGCTGGAATTTTAACAGGAGTAAATGTACTAGGCCCCAGGGATCGTGCAAATTTAAACACGAATGTAGTGGGTGTGGGCAATCATCCCATCCTGAGTCCACGTGCAGAGCCAAAACGGGTGATAACGGGGGTAGAGGAGGTGCCAAACAGGTCTAACATAGTCCGAGGGGCACCTTTACCTACCCCGATTGATACCTTGGCAATGATTCCCTGGCTCAGTGAATACCCGGATCGTGCTTCTGCTGGGGTGTTGCGGAACGGGTTTTCATATGGTTTCCGCATCCCAGTGGGGGACTTTCAGGGTGTGGAAAAATGCAAAAATCAGATATCAGTCTTGCAGCATACGACCGTGGTACAGGAAAAGATCCGGAAGGAGGTTACTCGAGGTCGAGTCGCCGGTCCGTTTAGTGTACCGCCGATGGCTAACTTTGTCTGTTCGCCTTTAGGAGTGGTCCCCAAGAAGGACCCGGGTGAGTTTCGGCTGATACATAATTTGTCAGCCCCACGTGGTCTTTCCGTAAACGAGGCGATAGACCCGGAAATGTGTTCGGTGCGGTACGCATCTTTCGATGAGGCCGTGGCCATTTTGAATCGCCTGGGGCCCGGGGCGCTGATGGCAAAATCTGATATCGAGTCAGCGTTCCGGTTGCTCCCGGTACATCCAGACGATCAGCGTCTACTGGGTTTCATGTTTCAGGGTCAGTATTATATGGATAGATGTATGTCGATGGGATGCTCAATTTCTTGTGCCTATTTCGAGAAATTCAGTAGTTTTCTACAATGGGTCTTCACAAAGAAGACGGGTTTTCAACATGTGATGCATTATCTCGATGATTTTTTGTTCCTGGGGGCAGCCGGGGATCCAGAATGTGGGCAAGCTTTGGCTGCATTTTGTGTTTTAATGAATCAGTTTGGCGTGCCATTGGCACCAGGTAAGACGGTGGGTCCTTCGACTTGCCTCGAGTTTCTGGGGATCGAGTTAGACTCTGGAGAAGGTTGTTTTCGTTTACCAAGTGATAAAGTGTTAAAGTTCAGGGCATCCCTGCAAATGTGTTTGAGTGAAGCTAAGGTTAAGCTGCATCAGTTACAGCAGTTAGTGGGACAGTTGAATTTTGCCCTGAGAGTTATACCTATGGCCCGCCCCTTTTCCCGTTCGATCGCTCAAGCCATGGTCGGATTGAAGGAGGGCCATCATCACACGAGGCTCTCGGCCGAGGTCCGCCAGGACATGCGCATTTGGTTGGCATTTCTGGCGGATTTCAATGGTCGAGTCGTCTGGAATAAACCAGCCGTGTCCTCTGAGGAGCTGGGGCTGTGGACAGATTCGGCAGGGAGTGTAGGTTTTGGTGCCATTTTCGGTGCTCGATGGTCTGCACAAAAATGGCCGACATGGTGGCATAACAGTGGACTGACAAGTAACATTGCCTTCCTGGAACTTTTCCCCATTTTCGTGGCCCTGAGAACGTGGCCCGAAGGTTTCAGAGATCACTCTGTGGTATTTTGGTCTGACAATATGGCCGTGGTTGAGTGTATCAATAGTCAGGCAGCACGTTGCAAATGGGTTTTGAGGCTGCTCAAGGAAATCGTATTACTGTGTATGCAACTGAATGTGTTGTTCAAAGCAAGACATGTCCCTGGGGTAATGAACCAGGCGGCTGATGCCCTTTCTCGTTTTCGTATGCAGGCCTTCTGGGGTTTTCTGCCCACAGCGGACCCGGAGCCGGCACCCTTCCCCGAAGCTCTTTGGTCTCTCGGTGCCCCGAACTTCGTAACCTCGTGGGAGAGAGTTTAGCACCCAGGACGAGGAAGGCATATGAAGGGGCGTTCCGGTCCTATTTAGCCTTTTTGGGGACTGCTGGGGAGGAGCTTTGGGGCCAGGAGGAAGGGGTTGTGGACTTTCTGATGTCATTACATCTGGCAGGGAAAACGGTGGCCACGGCCCAGAGGCATCGGGCTGCCATTTCCTTTTGTTGCTAGGGCTCATGGGATCCAGGACCCGACAGCGTCTTTTGTTGTGCAAAAAGCGCTACGTGGGTGGCAACGCCTTGAGGGTCGCAGAGTAGATGAGAGGCGCCCGATAGGTTTGGATAGGTTGGCCCAGTTATTATCCAGACTCCCTACAAATTGTTCATCTCAGTTTGAGGCAGTGTTATTCCGAGCCGCTTTTACGCTGGCATTTCATGGGGCTATGCGGGTAAGCGAATTAGTGGCAAGGAACAAGCAGGATGTGACGGGAGGACTGTGCGCAGAGCACGTTCAGATCAGAGGGGAGACAATGACTGTCTCGTTTGTGAGGTCCAAAACCGACCAGAGTGGGATGGGTGACTGCATAATTGTACGCAGGATTCCCGGGTCGTCCATGTGCCCAGTGAAGTGTTTAGAGGATTATTTAACACAAAGGGTGGCATCATGGGGGGGGACCTTGTTGAGACACGCGGACGCCACCCCACTGACGAGGTTTCAGTTTCAGCGGGTGCTTGCGATGTCGATTACAGCTGCGGGCTTGAACCCGGGTGAATTTGGGACCCATTCCTTTCGGATAGGGGCTGCTACAGAGGCTACAGCAAGGGGTCTGAATGTGGAACAAGTTAAACGTGTGGGGCGTTGGTCCTCCAATTGTTATAAAAGGTATGTGCGTTTGCACATGTTGTGAAGCCGTAATGATGTACTCACGCTTCTTGTTTTTGTTTGGTTTTCAGTTACGCAAGCCTACGAGGCGGGGCGGACTATGCAGTCGACCCAACACCGGGCCAGCGGTCAGACATCACCGGCTGTTAAAAAGGAGGTGTGGGTCGTGGGCCACTCATACGTGAGGCGTGCCGCGGACGTATTCAAGGCAGGTGACATGGTGCACGTAGCTGGGGAATACGGGTACAGTGTGTCCTTCTACGGAAAGGGCGGTCTCTGTATTGACCAGTTCCAATCATTTTTCGAGGGTTTGCTAGGGCGGACGAGGTCACCGCCGTCTGTAGTCATAGTACATCTTGGGGGCAATGATTTGGTCACCACTGGTAGACGACTTCTCCTGGAAGCGATGCTTTCCACTGTAAGTTGGTTAGCGAGGAGAGTTCCAGGGTGCACGATTGCATGGTCCCATATGATCCCACGAAAAGTGTGGCGGGGGGCTTTTTCGGTTTCTGCTTTAAATCACTCTGTGAGAAAAATTAATAACAAAGTAAGTAGGTTGTTCCGTTCCTATGCACTGCATTCTATCGCGCATGGATGTATTAATGATGACAGTATGTACTTGGGGGATGGTGTTCATTTGTCTCGGATGGGGAATGAGTTACTCATAGGAGACTTCATAGCTTGGCTGAAGACGTTAAACATGACCTTTAGGTAGGAGTGTGGTGGGGGGTCCGGATAGCCGGTCAACTATCCGGACCTGTGGCGGTAAGGTCATGATCGGTGAGCACTAATTGGAAGATCCCTATGAGTGGGCGTCACCCATTACGGATGGGGGCGCTCGGGGGAGGTGGCCATTGGCCCCTCAACGGGGAGGCGGTCCCTTCTAAGGATGGGTCGCCGAAAGGAAAGGGAAGGCGGTCAAGGCCCCTTCATGGGTAGGAGGGGTTACAGCCCCCTCCTGGGGAATTTCCCGGGGCCAGTACGTCTGCGACGGCAGATGTGGTAAGTTGTGTGGGGTTTGGGGGGGGGTCTACGCTACCTTCTAGATACCTCACACGAGTCCTCGTACGACCTTTAAGTGGCGTCGAGTTTTATTGGGGCCCCCGTCAAGTCAAGGGAAATTGGTAGTTGCACTTGAGGTAAGCCTCCGTGCCGCCCCTCTCAAGTGAGGGGGATATGTCTGGGTTAGGGATCTTGACACCGGTTACGACCTTGCCGTTGGCCCTTAAACGTTAGGATGTACAATTTCAAAAGTTAAGTAAATGTTTGGTAGGATGTTAGTTCGGCTAGGAGAACCTTTGTACTAGAGGATATGTTAAGGTTAGCCAAACATCGCAATGTGGTAATGAAATTGTACATAATATGAAACTGTTTATTTTAATGTTTTAATTTTGTTTCATATTTTAATAAATACGGCCCGGGAGGGTCACTCCCTCCCGTCTCCAAAAACTTCAGAACTGTTTCCGGTTTCCCATCCTTGGGGATTGTGTTGAGAGGGGGTGGCGGGTATCTCAGCCATATGGCAAGGGGCGACCAATCGGTCCCCCCGAACGTATGGCAGAGTACCACGATCCCCCCGGGAAGCCATCTTGGGCGGGAGGCGTGTCTCGGCTGGTATGCCCGAAGCGGCGTAGCCGGGGCGCGCCTTTTCCCGCCCTAGAGTGGGTTGGCCTAGACACTGACGCGGCTGGCCACGCCCTTGGGGCAGGCAGGGGCGGGTTTACGCCCGCCCTGAAGACGGATAAAAGGAGGAACAAGACCAGAAAGCATCCTCTTGTTCCTGTGCTCTGAAGCTGCACCTCCTCGCTGCACGTGAGCTCGAGACGGAACGAAGAGCCATTTTTGACCCACCCACCAGCCCCT
This sequence comes from Lissotriton vulgaris, assembly GCF_964263255.1. Taxonomy (NCBI): domain Eukaryota; kingdom Metazoa; phylum Chordata; class Amphibia; order Caudata; family Salamandridae; genus Lissotriton; species Lissotriton vulgaris. The sequence goes on along the minus strand of NW_028251654.1, from coordinate 35,455 downwards.
GAAGACAGCGAGTGGTTTTAAATAAAGTTTGATTGATAATTCTGATTTTCGTTTACAGGTTGCGGTATTATCGTGAAGATTTTGAGTATGCAATAAAGAATGATTGTTTTGTGTTATGTTTTGCAAATAAAGTATTCTGCTTTAGTGTTCATCAGTAGGCATGCTTTGAATAAAGTTGTTGTTGCTACTGTCTGTTATATTTAGTCTTTAGTTATTTAGTTATCATTGTCGTATTTATTTTGGTCGGGCGGTAAGGTCATGATCGGTGAGCACTAATTGGAAGATCCCTATGAGTGGGCGTCACCCATTACGGATGGGGGCGCTCGGGGGAGGTGGCCATTGGCCCCTCAACGGGGAGGCGGTCCCTTCTAAGGATGGGTCGCCGAAAGGAAAGGGAAGGCGGTCAAGGCCCCTTCATGGGTAGGAGGGGTTACAGCCCCCTCCTGGGGAATTTCCCGGGGCCAGTACGTCTGCGACGGCAGATGTGGTAAGTTGTGTGGGGTTTGGGGGGGGGTCTACGCTACCTTCTAGATACCTCACACGAGTCCTCGTACGACCTTTAAGTGGCGTCGAGTTTTATTGGGGCCCCCGTCAAGTCAAGGGAAATTGGTAGTTGCACTTGAGGTAAGCCTCCGTGCCGCCCCTCTCAAGTGAGGGGGATATGTCTGGGTTAGGGATCTTGACACCGGTTACGACCTTGCCGTTGGCCCTTAAACGTTAGGATGTACAATTTCAAAAGTTAAGTAAATGTTTGGTAGGATGTTAGTTCGGCTAGGAGAACCTTTGTACTAGAGGATATGTTAAGGTTAGCCAAACATCGCAATGTGGTAATGAAATTGTTCATAATATGAAACTGTTTATTTTAATGTTTTAATTTTGTTTCATATTTTAATAAATACGGCCCGGGAGGGTCACTCCCTCCCGTCTCCAAAAACTTCAGAACTGTTTCCGGTTTCCCATCCTTGGGGATTGTGTTGAGAGGGGGTGGCGGGTATCTCAGCCATATGGCAAGGGGCGACCAATCGGTCCCCCCGAACGTATGGCAGAGTACCACGATCCCCCCGGGAAGCCATCTTGGGCGGGAGGCGTGTCTCGGCTGGTATGCCCGAAGCGGCGTAGCCGGGGCGCGCCTTTTCCCGCCCTAGAGTGGGTTGGCCTAGACACTGACGCGGCTGGCCACGCCCTTGGGGCAGGCAGGGGCGGGTTTACGCCCGCCCTGAAGACGGATAAAAGGAGGAACAAGACCAGAAAGCATCCTCTTGTTCCTGTGCTCTGAAGCTGCACCTCCTCGCTGCACGTGAGCTCGAGACGGAACGAAGAGCCATTTTTGACCCACCCACCAGCCCCTGAAGACAGCGAGTGGTTTTAAATAAAGTTTGATTGATAATTCTGATTTTCGTTTACAGGTTGCGGTATTATCGTGAAGATTTTGAGTATGCAATAAAGAATGATTGTTTTGTGTTATGTTTTGCAAATAAAGTATTCTGCTTTAGTGTTCATCAGTAGGCATGCTTTGAATAAAGTTGTTGTTGCTACTGTCTGTTATATTTAGTCTTTAGTTATTTAGTTATCATTGTCGTATTTATTTTGGTCGGGCGGTAAGGTCATGATCGGTGAGCACTAATTGGAAGATCCCTATGAGTGGGCGTCACCCATTACGGATGGGGGCGCTCGGGGGAGGTGGCCATTGGCCCCTCAACGGGGAGGCGGTCCCTTCTAAGGATGGGTCGCCGAAAGGAAAGGGAAGGCGGTCAAGGCCCCTTCATGGGTAGGAGGGGTTACAGCCCCCTCCTGGGGAATTTCCCGGGGCCAGTACGTCTGCGACGGCAGATGTGGTAAGTTGTGTGGGGTTTGGGGGGGGGTCTACGCTACCTTCTAGATACCTCACACGAGTCCTCGTACGACCTTTAAGTGGCGTCGAGTTTTATTGGGGCCCCCGTCAAGTCAAGGGAAATTGGTAGTTGCACTTGAGGTAAGCCTCCGTGCCGCCCCTCTCAAGTGAGGGGGATATGTCTGGGTTAGGGATCTTGACACCGGTTACGACCTTGCCGTTGGCCCTTAAACGTTAGGATGTACAATTTCAAAAGTTAAGTAAATGTTTGGTAGGATGTTAGTTCGGCTAGGAGAACCTTTGTACTAGAGGATATGTTAAGGTTAGCCAAACATCGCAATGTGGTAATGAAATTGTACATAATATGAAACAGTTTATTTTAATGTTTTAATTTTGTTTCATATTTTAATAAATACGGCCCGGGAGGGTCACTCCCTCCCGTCTCCAAAAACTTCAGAACTGTTTCCGGTTTCCCATCCTTGGGGATTGTGTTGAGAGGGGGTGGCGGGTATCTCAGCCATATGGATCTGGAGTTTCTTTTTAATGTCCTGGTATGTGGCTCTTGCCTCTGGACCGCTGTGGTGAAATCCGGGTAGAGAGAAATTGTTTTGTTTTTCAAATTTTATTGGAGCGTTATCCCTAGCAGCACGCAGTATCATATCCTGATCTGAATAGTTTAATATACGCGCTATAAGTGGCCTGGGTGGTGCACCTGGGGGAGGAGGTCTTGGTGGGACTCTGTGACCCCGTTCTGCACCATAGTGTTCCGTCAGGTCCACCGTTGTCACCTGTTCTCGTAGCCATTTTTCAGCAAATTGGGTGGGATTAGACCCCTTGCTCTTTTCCGGTATTCCCAATATGCAGACGTTGTTGCGGCGAGATCTTCCTTCTGCGTCGTCCACTCTGTCCTGTAATCCTTTCAATTGACACTGTAGCTGTTCTATCTGAGAGGTGTGTATTGTTTGCTGTGGTATTAGGTCTTCCAGGGCTATTTTATTAGATTTGACCCTGTCTGCCAGTTTTGCGTGGACCGCCTTCAGCAGGGTGAAGCTGGTGATCAATGTACCTATTTGAGCTTCTATAGCAGTGTGTGAGTCCCTTATTTCCTTTAGACCAAGTCCAGCTCATCATCATGGCGATTTGGCTCAGTGGGTGGCACTACATCCGTGTCAAGACTGTGCATCGGAGTACCCTGTATAGTGCCATCTGTCTCTTCAGGAGCTGGGGGATCCGGCTGTTTGGTTTTGAGATGCCCTATTATAGGAATGAACATGTGGAAAATTAATACGTTTTGGTGAACATTATCTGCGCCATCTTCCCTTTTGCCCCAATGCCACACTCTCTGTCGCACACACCCACCACTTTAGCTGTCTTGACCAGACCCACCCTCTGCACACCCCTGACCCCCAGCACGGCTCTTCGCCTACACAAGCACCCCCACACACTGATCATTCCTGCTTTCACGTGTCTTGCGCGTAAGCGGCAGCCATTTTTTTTAAGCACCATGACCTTCCTACCCCTCGCTGATAGCCAGCGCGTCTCTCTCTCTCTCCTAACCTCGCAGGCATCCCCCGCACGCTGACAACCCCCTCGCTCTCACATGCCTTGGGTCAAAAACCCCTCTTCAGTGCAGATCTGCCTCAGAATCCCATCCTGTTCCCAGCGCGACACCTCCCTTCATTCCTTTCATAGTCTCAGGCCCTTTGATGCAAACCCCCTCTTTCCTGTGTGCCCGTCTGTCTTCCTTGTTCCCAAGCCACCACCTGGCCCTGCGGATATTGTTTATTACCCCGTACAGTAGGAAGCCTCCCCTCCCCATCAAAAGACCCTCGAGCCGATCAAAGCCCCCACCCTTCGAGATCCGATCAAACTCCACACATTCCGTGAATCAGCGGAATGTCCTGCTGCGCGATAATCATCACCTGTTGTGACCGGGGTGGGGAATTCAACTGTAAATGTATGTGGGAACGGGCCTGACGGGGAGATTCCGAGGATGTTCTTTCACATATCAAAGTGTTGCAAGAATGTGTTACGTGCAATAAAGATCATAAAACCTGAGTATAAGAGGCCAGGCCTCAGAGATGCGGTTAGAGCACCTCGTGACGATACTTGCTGTCTGAATTGATGTGTTCTCCTCCGGAGAGAATAAACCCTCGTTTCCTGCCTTTCAGTCTCCAGCGCCTGCTCCTTCATTGATTAATATTGGTGGGTCATAGAGGCGATACCGCCGGGCAACACAAAAGGGTCTTTGGTTACTGGTTGTCTTTGCACCCTTTTACAATTGGCGTCCCAAGCGTGGGGCCCATCAGCGACTCGTGGATCCAGTGGGAGAGGTCCTGACGACAGAGTGAACGACTGCAACGATCGGAAGGTACCCTGTCCGATAGACCCTCGTCTGACAGCCGATCATCCGAACTTCACTGGTTCCGAACAGACCTCTCTCGAGTGATCTACGGTCCTGACTGGGAACCATCAGGAGTGCCACGAGGAGTACGAAGGAAAGAGGACGATCGGGCGCTGGATTCGGAAGACAAGAAACTGTCCATACGGTCCGGGTAAGGTTGTGTAAACACGACAAATCGCGAAATAATTGATAATTGATGGAAAATACTAGTATTTGTTCTTTGTTAATTTTTTTGGAGTTTCGCTGTCGGCAAACGGAGAAACAACCGGCTCTCTCTTTGCAAGCAGTGAAGGATAGGTAACGCACCCGTCGTGCCTATCTTTCTCCCCCACTGATCAATTGCCCTTCCCCATTGATTAACTGTTACGGATTGTCTCCTGGAGATTCTCTGTCTGCAAACAGGGAAAGAATAGGTCCCCCTCTTTGCAGATAGTGAAAGGGTAGGTGACGCAGACCTTTGCGGGCCTACTTATTCTCCCCATTGACCATTTTTTTTTTTTTTATCTATTGACCAAACATTGATTGCCCGATATTGGTTCATGAGGTATTCACTGCCTGCAAACAACGTAGAATAGAAATATTCTGTCTAGTCTTTGCACACAGTGATAAGATAGGTAGTGCTGACTATTATCCCCATTGCGATCCGTCATGCCTGTCTTCTCCCCACTGATGGATAGCTGGTTCAGCCCGGACCGTTTATTAGAGGTGGACCATCTAGCTCCGCTGGAAGGCACCCCTAATAAAGAAATGTTCACAAAGTATGGATTAATTACCATAGCCTATAGTAAGCTATGGCACAAGTATACCAGAGCAAACCAAGAGAAACAATGGCCGCTGATAGGATCCTTCGATTTAGACAAAATAGAAATGGTGGAAATAGCCCTTTGTAATAATAAGACAACGCCTATTATGCTCGATAGTCTCGGTATGTGGCGCAGAGAAGCTACGCAACAAAAGGAAAGAGACGAAGTCAAAGTAGTTAAAGAAACGCGACAGGCAACCCTCCAAACGTCTGGTAGGCAAAAGGAAGGGCCAGCGACGACACAGTTCCGAGGATTAGACACAAAAAGAGAACGGTGTAAAGGGATGTGCCGACGGGACAACCCCGAGACACAACGACCCAAAAGTAATCCCCCGACACTATGCACAGGACGAACAGATTTGAGGCAAAACCAATGTGCTTTTTGTAGATGTCTCGGGCACTGGAAAGCCCAATGCCCGACTCTACAGAACATAGGTAAGAGCGGAGGGTCGACAGAAATAACAGGTCGGCAGAAAGGGAGAAGGCGCGAGATAAAAACAAATCAGACTAACACGGACAGGACGGATAGAACCACCACGTTTGATTATGCTCGATGGCACAGATTTCGTCAGACCAATTTCAACGACATGTCTGAGTTCTGGGACTGATTGCTCCCTGTTGCCCCCCCCCCCCACTCTGAAAAACAGAAGCAATTACAGGCCCGCGTAGACAATCCCCCGTTAGAAAAAGGACTCAAGGAAACCAAGCATCTGTTATATAACTTAGGGTTTAATTACGATAAAGATAACACACAACCAACGATAAATAGAAAAACTAGTAAAACATTCTTTAAAGCAAACTGTACTAATAGGAACAATACAAAACATATTACGCTTACTCCGGAAGTTCTCAAACTGTAACAAGTCAACGGTCCCGCCCATCCGGAAGGTGAAACACACAGCACGTGTGGGGCGGGGCCAGCCATCAGCCATAGACCAAAGGAAATCGCCGACGAGAAGGTACAGGAGGCTCCATGGGCCGACATGAAATGGTCTTTCCATACTCTCCTTCCTGGGGTGACGTCCCCTGGGCCGCGAGTAGGGAGGGGGCGGATGCAGATGACCCCCTCCCTCGTATCTCCTGGTCCGGCCATCACGAATTCCTCCATCGAACTGGCGCAGGGGGACTGGGAGGGAGAGGCGACGCGGACAAGCCTCTCCCACCTCCACAGGTAGGAGGTTTCCCAGCCCCGGCCCGGCGCCGAAATCCTCCAGCCGGGCCACAGATCTATTTTCGCAGCACAGAACATACAATGTCCGACGGGCATACTTGTGCAGCACTGGACATACAATGGTCCCCCAAGAGTCGGAGTCAGGGGTGTAGGGTGGTCATCATGTGCACCCCTGATTCAAAGGGACGGCGTGGGATGCGCCGGGAGAGGAAGGCGGCACGGACGAGCCTCCCTCACCTCCCCAGGTGAAGGCTCCACAGCTGCACCCTGACGCCCCGAACCAAATGTCCTGCTCCAACAGCATGGTGTTCTGTCTCTGTCGCCACAAGAAGTTTCTTCCACTCCTGAAAGACACGACGAAGGGCGGCGGCTGTAGGGTCTCAAAATGGCGTCTGGGCCCTCTGGAAGGCGGGTCTAGGCCGCTGGAGTAACTTTGTCCGGAATTGCAACTCGGGCACTCGCCCACCTGGGCATGAGCCCCCGCCTCCGACAACATCCCCACAGCTTTGAAGATTCTACCAGAGTCCCAGAAGCCCTCGGCCTCCACAGGCTTCCGGTGGGGAACAACTGCCTTGATCACAAACGTAACGACCACGATATAGCCACAAGATGGTGGTGCTCTCGTGTCAGCACCAGCTTCAGTCTGAACCACCTGGGAACATTGTGGGCTAACGAACTCGAGTAAGTTCCGGCTGAGCATCAACGCGACCCGGTAAGAAAGATTCTACCTCCCTCCCCCTTTTTGATTGACGGTCCACACCACCAGCCCCTCTGTTAGCACAGGTTATTGAACTGCCGAAAGGGACTCTGGTCCAACCGCCAATCGTCGGAGACATTTTTTCCTTGACACTACTTCCGGACTAAACCAACCTCGCCTAAAATGGCGCCGGTATCAAATAGGAACTAACGTACACCTCGTGGTGTTCTTTGACTAACAAGACTTAATGTTCTGAGTTATGTATGTGAACCTTTGTGCACTTGATGAAAAAGGGAGGAGGGTTCACTTGGCGAACATTTGAAAGGATCCCGTTAAAATGTTGATTTCAATGTACGATTTATATGATATTTATTGTGACCGATACATAACGTAGCTTGCGACGCACGCCCACGGTATACATCTAGGAAATGTGATTGCAATTAGTCTGACTGTGTTTCAATTTATGAAATAAATACCCTATGATCCCTCAATTATTAAAAGACGTTTTCAGTTTCTTGCAAATAACTAAGTAGACGTTTTTCAATGTTTTTAAATACCGCAAATAGCCCCCCCCTACTGTATGTGCTTCAGCCATCGCTGTGTCCGACCAAATACGATTGCATTCACATATTTACTTACTGAACGATTACGCAAATAAAGGTTTTCCAAACTATGAACAGGTATCGCATACTTTTGTAAATGTGGGAATTGGCGGGAGGGCTATTCTGTGCGCAACAGTTTTGCTCTCTTTTCAAGGTTATTAGAAAATGATTGTTCAGCCCTGGATTGATGATCGAATCAAAAGGTATGATACGCTGCCTCCAAATATGCGACTAGGCTCAGGAACTAACGCATGAAGAAGGACCTCGACTTCTGAGAATGGGTAAAGTAAAGCGGTGTGAATGATAGAATGTTATAAAGGTATGGTGGTCGAAGGTACTAAGGGACAGGGTTGACCGAAGAACCGATATGCCTTAGAACGTCACAGTTTTGGGAATGATTTAAGGATCCCGGTGGCTAGATACATCTACAAAACCAGGTACCTCGCGCTAGGCGCCTCTGATTCCTTTTTAGCGTTTCCCCACACACGATCTATAATGCCACCCTCGAACCCCCCCATGAACAACCTATCACACTGCCCGCCCCCTTGACTTCAGAAACCAGGACCCTAGGGATTATATCCCGAGAAGATAAGTACGAGTATGTGGTAAGTAAATAACTTTCGTGCCCGTACATTTGATATGCTCGAATGTTGTTCCCCCTCCCTTTCTTCCTTTTTCTCCCTCTACAGGTTACATTGGAATAACGACTAGGGTATGGTAAAAGATCTGGAGCCATACCATGTCCGATACATGAAGCGGACCTACGCTGCAAGATGGCTCCTAAAGACTCCCGACTCAATGCATGTCCTTATGTACTTGGCCTAATGCTCTTCCGTCCCAAACTGCATGCTTTCTACATTCTAACACAAACCCAAAATGTTTCATGTTGGGTAATACGCTGAATAGCCTAAATAGTACATGGCCACTCTCCATGTCACACGTGTACTATTTAGCCTATTGTTGATCTCTCTCTCCCTCTCTATCTGTCTCTCTCTATCTTTCTCTCTCTATCTTTCTCTCTCTCTCTCTCTCTCTCTCTCTCTCCCTCTCTCTCTCCTCCACTCTTTCGCTCTTCCTAGCAACTGGCACCTAATTGGCGAACCACTACACCTGGTGCACCACCTGATTGGCTCCAAATACCACAAGTATTTGCACAAATTTGTCTTAAATATAAATTGCATCGATACCACGTTACTACCTCTCCTTTTCTGCTAAATATTGATGAAACCTAGATTGACCAAAAAGAAAGGGACAGGTAAGACGACCAAGGTTCTCTAATCTGACCCATTTTGAGGGAACTACTTGTCAGTGGCATCCATGATAAAATGTTTCTGGTAAACGCGACCTTCCCTGTCCCGAAATTATCTCAACACCCAAACAGTAAAAATGATCGAGACACCCCCGTTTTCCCAGAATGCCCCCAGTTTTGTATCAGCTGCCCGGGACGAGAGTTTAAAAATGTCCCTTGCCCCAGTTCGCTATATTCCTAGTTGTTTTCCATTAGACCCCGCTCACCCCAAGGGTGGGTTGAACAGCCATCGCAAGTCCGAGTTTTTTAATAAAGTAGCCAGGTTGTAAGAAACTATGTAGAATTTAGAATAATGTTTGCGAAGTTAGAATTAAGTCAAAAATGAAAGAACTTGTTGCAAGTAAACCTGTTGAAAGTAAAATGTTTAGCCGAAAGATAGGATGCATTGATATGATGAAAAATCGTTTAGCCTATGTTCGTTCCTCAGAAAGATATCTATCAGACCATGGTGAATAACACGTTACACTTTTCCGTAAAATACAAAGCCCTGAAGACCGGTCAAGCATTGCAAGACTCGTACTAGGGAAATGGGTCACTACCAGGAGAACTGACATGACTGTAATAAACTAATGCAATGAATGGGTATCAGACCTCGTACCACGACAAATGAATGTAATAAACCGACAAAACGCCAAAGAAATAACCACAAAGGGAAGTTGTTGGGAATCCAGCAAACCCATCATCAATTGTTTATACGTTGGCTGCAGACCTCAATGTTGCGGATGTTTACCCCAGTTGCTTGGTGTTGGGAGAGAAATAGATTTACGTAATTACCTTCCTCTGCAAAATCTCTAAAGACTGTCTTTTCAAACTCATTTAAGGGTACCACTGTCGGAGGAGAAAGAGACCGGACGTGGGAGCACGCGGCCTGACTACAGATCGTGGAACCTCAGCGACGGAGGCCAAGGCGAGACCACAACAGTAAGGAGTCGCAGGACAAGGCACTGTTTCCGACAAAACTAAAGGAAAGGGCTGACCTGAGGCCCCTGCTCTATGATCGACGCGTGCCGAAAGGTCCCCGCTCTCTGAACATGATTATGGACTCGCCTGTCTAAAATTTTCCGTCTCCCTGGTCTGTTCCCGACCTGGCCCTGCTCCATCCCCTCCTCCTCCGACCTGCCATAAGGACTATTCACCCACACACCCTCCCTCCACCTGAACTTTCAAAATCCTCTAAATCCTACTGTGCCATCCGGAGAAGGGTATTTCCTGCGTCAAAGAGGAGGGAGCCCCGACTAAGTAGACCACGAACTGTGTTAAATCTCAGAACACGTGACCTAAAAACACCACCAAGGGTCACCCCAAAGAAAAGCTAAACGAAGTATGTGGTTCTGCCCGGTACCGAGCACCTTGAAGATGATGGAAGCAACAGGAAATACCCACCACAGGAACCCAAGAACAGACAGACTCCACAACTCAAAGACAATTGCACCCTTCGTCACAATCCTTTTCTGTCTCCTTCTAATGACCACTCTCTGGATTAATGGAAGAAAATGCATCTGCTCCAAAACCGTAACGCATTTCTCCCATGAGGTCTGGCGAAACAATACAAAGGCACTCTCCTGCCCGCAGACCTCCAACGGCTCAACCCACATGGACATTCCTGCTAACGAACGAATTGTAATACAGGTGTTCAACAGTGCCAACAGAAGACGACAAAGAATGCTGAGAACTGACTAATAATGGTCCACGACCATAAGACACTGGGAACACTGATTATTGTTTTTACTATGTCTCATTTCTCTCCCAACCACCATTGAATTGACTATGCTCCAACCGAGTACAAAAAGAACCTACTTACGTGGTAACCTATCGGCTCCTATTCCAAATGACTACAAGCATCTATGATCTGTACCCAATGCTCTCACTGCATAATTTTTGTCTGATATTGCATTACTATGACTTTCTTGCAACAAATCTTAACGATGAGCCCGCCCACTGGATGAAAAGATTTTAAAAATGTGATGTTTTCCTTCACCTGGGTTATCACTTCCTTACTTATGACCACAACGGTAGACATAGATAGGAAATAGGCCAGCAAGATGTCTTAGAAATGTTAAAGGGGGGACTGTGGAAAATTAATACGTTTTGGTGAACATTATCTGCGCCATCTTCCCTTTTGCCCCGATGCCACACTCTCTGTCGCACACACCCACCACTTTAGCTGTCTTGACCAGACCCACCCTCTGCACACCCCTGACCCCCAGCACGGCTCTTCGCCTACACAAGCACCCCCACGCACTGATCATTCCTGCTTTCACGTGTCTTGCGCGTAAGCGGCAGCCATTTTTTTTAAGCACCATGACCTTCCTACCCCTCGCTGATAGCCAGCGCGTCTCTCTCTCTCTCCTAACCTCGCAGGCATCCCCCGCACGCTGACAACCCCCTCGCTCTCACATGCCTTGGGTCAAAAACCCCTCTTCAGTGCAGATCTGCCTCAGAATCCCATCCTGTTCCCAGCGTGACACCTCCCTTCATTCCTTTCATAGTCTCAGGCCCTTTGATGCAAACCCCCTCTTTCCTGTGTGCCCGTCTGTCTTCCTTGTTCCCAAGCCACCACCTGGCCCTGCGGATATTGTTTATTACCCCGTACAGTAGGAAGCCTCCCCTCCCCATCAAAAGACCCTCGAGCCGATCAAAGCCCCCACCCTTCGAGATCCGATCAAACTCCACACATTCCGTGAATCAGCGGAATGTCCTGCTGCGCGATAATCATCACCTGTTGTGACCGGGGTGGGGAATTCAACTGTAAATGTATGTGGGAACGGGCCTGACGGGGAGATTCCGAGGATGTTCTTTCACATATCAAAGTGTTGCAAGAATGTGTTACGTGCAATAAAGATCATAAAACCTGAGTATAAGAGGCCAGGCCTCAGAGATGCGGTTAGAGCACCTCGTGACGATACTTGCTGTCTGAATTGATGTGTTCTCCTCCGGAGAGAATAAACCCTCGTTTCCTGCCTTTCAGTCTCCAGCGCCTGCTCCTTCATTGATTAATATTGGTGGGTCATAGAGGCGATACCGCCGGGCAACACAAAAGGGTCTTTGGTTACTGGTTGTCTTTGCACCCTTTTACAAACAAGGATAGAGGGTGCCTCCGTAAATTCACTGTAACACTACCCACTCTTCATGTATCGCAAACTGTTCCGTTTCGTTTCATATAGTGCACTATCTAAAGGACACAAGCAGGCGCCACTGTATATTTCCCTACTAGGATCCTTGCTGGAGCCAACTCCTTCAATCCCGGGTGTAACCTTGTGCCCTTCTCTACGTTTAGTGCGACTCACCACTGCACCGTGACTCCAGGCCGCGGTTATGAAGGAAGGTCCACTGTCCAAGACTCTTTCCGGCCTATTTCCTTCACAGTGTAGTTATGGTGCCCTGTAATAATGGCTTATGAGCTGCGTCGCTGTTAGATTTGGGGGTCTCTAGTTGGCACAGGTAGGTACTTGTGACAAATAGGGACCCTCTCCTCTAGTCAGGACAAGGGGATTACACTCCTAAAATAACCCATGCTCACCCTCTAGGCTGCGTGGCGCGAACAGTCAAGGCTTATTTCAGAGGCGTTGTAAGTTAAGCAGTTGTGACCACATACAGTAACCCAGTGACAACACTACAAATGGACACCACACAGGTTTTATATAAAAATAAGTAGACTTTATATAGAGTTACCACAAGACCATAAACGACAAAGATACACACTATGATTTCTTTAAGATGGTGGATTAAGCTTAGTTCAGTTCAGTTCTTAGATGCGATACTCTGCGTCAATGTACCTTAAGTTGCGCTGCGCTTCCACGACAAGCAATGTCGCAGCGATGGGAAATGCGGCAAAGTTCAGATACAAAGAAAGAAAGACGTGAAGATCTTCCAGATGCAGCACGCTTCTCAGGGATGCGAGAAGCTCTCGGTTCGATGCGTGGACTACAGCGGCGACACCCTTATGATGCGATGGCAACAGCTCCAGCGGCGACGCTCTTCTCCACGATGCGTGAAGCTTCCGCTCGATGCGACAACTACAGAGGCGACATCCAAGATGCAACGGCAGCAGCTTTGATGGCGGCGCGCTTCTCAGGGATGCGAGGTGCTCTTGATCGATGCGGTGCAGTGGGAGAGTTCCAGCGGCGACACCCTCCTTCTCCGGAGTTTCGCCGGCAGGCACAGCGACGGCGACACGCTCCGACCTCGTTGCAAGATTCTTTTCCTGATGCGGTGCAGTGTGACAGCTCCAGCGGCGACACCCTCCTCCTTCGGAGTTGCAACGGCAGCAGCAGCGACACGCTTCCACTTCGTTGCGGCACGCTTCTCTCCGATGCAGTGCAGTGCAACAGTTCCAGCAGCGACATCCTCCTTTCTCCGGAGTTGCGACGGCAGGCACAGCGACGACGACACGCTTCTCGTTGAGTCACGCTTCCAGCACCCTGCGACATGCAGTTCCTCAGAAGGCCCAAAACAGCAGCAGGCACTTCCAAAAGAACTCTGGGGAGCTGGGGGGTGAAGTATGTTGTCCCTGAGACTTCAGCAGGAGGCACGCTCTTTTCCAAGCCCTTGGAGATCCTTCACAAGTTGAAAGCAAAGTACACAAAGTTCCCTTCTCCTTCCTTTGGCAGGAAGGCAACCACTACAGGCCAATCCCCCAAGCAGCACTTCATCTTGGGAATAGTCTCTCCTCAGTTTCTTCAGGTTCCTCTCCGCAGTAAAGGTTTCTTCTTGTAATCCAAAGTGATCCACTTTCTTGGGATCAGGGTCTCAATACTTATACCCAGAAATCCTTTGTTCTCTGAGGGGAGAGGGTCTTTGCCCAGTCCAAACCAGTTCTGGAGCACTCTGTTTACCAGACTTCTCCTTTCCATTCACAGTGCAGGGCATGCACATCAGACGCCCCACAGGAGGTGGAGCCAGCATTGAGGAAGGCAAGTACAGTACTGGAGCACTTTGTTGACCGGACTCCTTCTTCTTCTTACAGTGTGCAGGGAAGAGACATCAGCCGCTCCCCAGGGTCTGGAGCCAGCATTTTGGAAGGCAGGCACAGCCCTATTCAGAGTTCAGGTGCACTCCTCCCTCCCATCAAGATGCAGATCTCTCGATTCACCACTGGGTGACTCAGCCTGTCTCCTGGAATTCCCCAGCCCTGTCACTTACAGAAACCTGACATAGGAATACACATCCTAGCAGAGGCAAGTTTGAATTGTTAGACAAGCGAATACCTACTTTATAAAAGTGGTAGTTGCAAACACAGAATATTAAAATTAACTTCACTAAAAGATGTATTTTATTATTCTGAGTTCATACATACTAAACTTGAATTTCTACCATGTTCTCTGAGCCTGTTAGGGTTATAAAGTGTAACAATTCTAACAGCCCATTCTGGCCTATGGAGAACAGGTAGCCTTGCAATAGTGAAAAACGAAAATGATTGTAATTAACTATTAGGACATGCCTTACACACCAGGGCTTGTCCAACCTTATACTTACAATGCACCCTGCCATTGGGCCTACCATAGGGGTGACTGATATGAAGAAAAGGGAAGGTTAAGGGACTGGCAAGTGGGTGCACTTGCCCAGTCAGCATGACAGTACCAGACTGCACGCAGGCTCTGCAATGGCAGACCTTAGACACATTTTACAAGGCTGCTTCTGTGGGTGGCACAACCAGTGCTGCAGGCCCACCAGCAGCATTTGGATTACACGCCCTGGCACACTCAGTGCACTAGACTAGGGTCTGACAAGTAAACCAAAATAACCAAACATGGAACCACTGATTAATACATCAATTTACAGAAGGGAGCACTTGCACTGTGGCACTGAATAGCAGTGGCACAGTGCCCAAAGCACCTAACACCAGCAAAAATACATGAGGCAACAGCAAACAATGGAAGGGAGACCCACGCCAATGGTGCCAGGTCTAACAGTCGCTGTCTGGGTAAACCTACAGGCAGTGCCCCAACCCGCTCCTTACTGGTCGGCCCCCCCAAATTCGACTGCCACCGTGTCCGCTTTAACATATAGGGCCCTTCGTTCCATGTCAATGCTGTGCTTTCCAAACCTCCTCTCACATCGAGCATCTACAGCCACCGGTGCCCCTGCACAGAATCCGTTTTGCTATGCCCTCTCGTTTCTGACCCAGTAAGATTAGCAAGTTACTCAGCTTTGCATACTGTGCAGAACGCTTCTGTCCGCCCATGTCTGTCTTTTATATGCACACAGCAGTATGGTTGTAGGAACATGCATGCCTGTTACAGTTCTGAGTTCCCTTTTACTCTCCCTTTTGAAGTTGTAGTTCCCCATGGTCTGATTTAGGGATTTGTAGTTTAGATATTACCACGCAGCTGTCGCTTTCCTCTTTTGCCGTGACAATCCCCTATTGCGTTTGTATGTCGTTCTCTTGAGCGTGTTCACGATCAACGCCCGGTGGAGTGCTCTCTCAGCCCGTTCCTTTGCATCGAGAGCTTCACAAATGGCAGGGCGTGACGCAGAATTCAATTCCGTAAGAGGTGCCTCCTCCCACCGCACTCCAGGAAGCCAGATCTCCCGATATTCCCAGGGACACAGAGTATTACCTAGGAGGAAGTTCCAGCCCCGCTCAAGCGTCCCTCTTCTCCTGTGTCCCTCAGTCGGCTCCGCCCACCATGTTGTATTTCACTGAGCTTCCAGTATCTGGAAAGTGTCTTCTTCCATACACCTAGCGTCTTTGACTCTCCAGGTGCCAGTATCGGCAGTAATCCGGTTCGCTGGGCACTGTAGGGATTATCTCTGCACCACCGGCCACCCGTGGTGCTCAGCCCACGCTGTCACTATTAGACCCCTCCGTCTCCAGGCAACGCCAGCTCTTTCAGGGTGTAGTTGGGCTCAGAAATCTAGTGTTTCAGGGTCGCTAAACACCCCAACACCCCTGTCATTCAGTGCGCTGCTTATTAAGCGCGGATGGCCAGCAGTTACCAGGATTATTGCCGTAGTGTCAGGGCCCGGCTCGAGCTCCACTAGTTTGCGTCCGCCATGCTTGGTAGTTGGCCATGCCCCCTCGTAAAGGCAATGTGATTAATTCTTATGCCTCCTTAATGGTGGCAAGCTCTTTACTCATATATAGGTCCCTCATGCTAATATCATTCCCTCCTTCCAGTTTGATACCTTCATAGCTTTTGGTTTGCGATAAAATTCTGGTGGAACCCATAACAGGCCTATGTTACATATGGCGGAAAACAACCTTTACAACGCAGTCATTACATCGCACTACCTTTACAACACAGTCGTTACAACGCAACATCCTTTACATTGCATGCCATTATAATGCAGCCATCACATCACATGTCACTACAACGCTTGTCATTACAATGCATGTCACTACAACACATGCCATTAAAATTCAATATAAGGTAAGTAATGAGGAATAGTAATTTGTACCCCTACACTATCACTTACCCTACTGTTGCACTCACTGGAGTCGGAATAGTAATTTTTACCCCTACACTATCCAAAACGTACCCTACTGTTGCACTCACTGGAGTCAGAATAGTAATTTTTACCCCTACACTATCCAACACTTACCCTACTGTTGCCCTAAATGTAATATGCGTTGAACAAGTATGCGTTGTAATGGTATGCGTTGTAATGAAATTCATTGTAAATGTAGTTTCCAAAAATGCGCTGTGATGGCATCCCTTGTAAAATCATGTGTTGTAATGGATGTTGCAATGTAAAACTGCATTGTAAAGGCATGCTTTGTAAATGTTTGCGTTGTAACGTCATACATTTGCATATGGCACCTTAACAATGTGCAGTGCTATAACCTCCTCCATTGTGCCCATCACAATAAGGGGGGTTAATGTTGTTAAAGAGATAGATGCACTGAGCAACACCTTAGAACTACAATTTAGAACATTTAGAAGACTACTGTCTGATCCCCTTCATCAAAAATCCACCTCTGCACAAAACTGAATCTGTGCCACCAACTAATAGGTCTCAATGTCAGGCACCAGTAGTCCACCTTCATAACACAGCTATATGGTTTGACTCTACTTCTTTTCCCTGCCCACACTTTTAACAAATGTATGGAAGAGAAAAGGTGGAGGGAACACACTGCCTGCTCACAGTCTTCTCAGATTGAGTACCACTCCCAGAGCTGAAGTGCATCCCTTAGGTCATCAGCCGAATAATCGAGGAAGGTACTAATCACAAAAGGAGGAGGGAGCACACTGCATGGCAACACAGCACACAATTAGCCCAGATGCATTGAGGTAAATGCAGTGCAAGAGAGCATTCACTTCAGTTGAAAGTCTTTAGTATTCACCATTGTTTGGTGCAGACAGTGTTGTGTATCTCTAGCCACATTTTTCAAGGTTGCTGTCTTTCTTCAGTAAACAGTAGCAAGTGAAATGTGGGGGCGCTGGCAAGGCTTTTCACAGTCTTCTCAGGTTTATTACCACTCCCAGAGCACAAGTGCATCCCAATAACTCTGCAAGGCGCCAATCACTGAAGAAGATGGGAGCACACTGCCTGGCATTCCAGCACACAATTAGCCCAGATACATTGTGGTAAATGTAGTGCATGATAACACTCACGTCAGTTGAAAGTCTTTAGTATTCAACATTGTTGGTGCAGCCAGTGCTGTGTATCTCTAGACATGTGTTTTAGGATTATTTACCTTCAGTCCCAAAATGACTTGTCACTCTCTACTGAAGAAGGACAATTATCCTGAAACACGTGTCTAGAGATACACAACACTGGCTGCACTAACAAGGGTTCAAACTAAAGACTGTCTCTGAAGTAAGCGTTCCCATGCACTGCATTTACAAGAATGCATTGGGGGCGAACTGAATGCTGGAATGTGAGGCAGTGTGCTCCCTTCCTCCTTTGAAATAAAGTATGGAGCTTAATTCCGTAAATACCGGAAGAGGCATAGCATGCAGACAGCATTGAAATAGATATAGGCAATGAGATATTTTAGTCAAGGCCTCTCTGCCAAAAGTGACATGGGCAACGATATGTAGAAACTACTGCATATTTTCAAATTACGTAGCATTTTACATGTATTGAGTTTATGCCAGGGGGCATCAGAATGTGTTAAATAAATTCACAAATATCGAAAGGATTAATTTTTTCAAGGGGTAGGCATACAGGCAATTAATCAGCTGTGCTGTTGTTAGTTACCTCAGTGGTAAAAATAATGATTAGTGTTTGCTGATCTTCAATGGAATGGATTCAAGTTTGATTTTTCTAATGATCCTATTGAGGGAGTGCAGATTGGGGACATTTTTGCTACCTGTGAAAACGCAAATAGATGTTTAGTCATAACACATCCCACACCCAGGAGACGATACCCATCAGCACCTAATACATGAATAATTTATTAAATAGCAAGATTACCTACTAAGGAGTGAGATTGCCAAAAACTACTTGTTCATTTCCGATTTTGCTGTAGATAGCTACCCCAGTGGCAGAAATAATGATTTGTGTTTGCTGATCTATAATCCAAATATTGATTTAAGTCCAAGATGTTCAATAGTTTCTTCATTGAGTCCAACAAGTCTTTTAAATATAACAACATGTCATCAGCGTATAAAGACACCATACACACATTTTCAACAACAACAATACCGTTCTGTCACATATCTTTCTTAACTTTGAAGTCAATGGTTCCACCACTAAGGCAAACAACAACAGAGAGGGGGCTCGAATTTGCTTCTAGTTCCTAAACACCTGAGATAATTTCACAGATTTCCCCCTACTCATCGTTGAGGTATATAATAGTCTGACCCACCCCACAAAATCTGTGCCAAATCACAAAGCCTTCAGAAATAATAGGTGGTGAGCCCATGACACTCAACTGAATGCCTTCTCTGTGTCCAGCAAAGCAGGTGTTAGATCATCTGTATTGCTGTCTATCTCTCACACCACATGTGTCAAATCTGTCATGTTTTGGGCAATCCTGCTGCACCTCATACAATAACCTTCATGCATAAAGCATTGCAGATATCATTCAGAGTATGGAGAGAATTGTTCAGTGTAGAGACAAGGGAGGCGGGTCAGAGGAAGAAGATGGAGGGATACAAACCTTTACTTAAAAATGTCTATGGAAAGTTTTTAAAACAACGTGCAGTTAGTATAAATGGTTTATACTGCTTTCTATGGGATGGATTGTTACATAGTCTGACCAGTCCATGTAGATGAAGTCTAGTCAGGTCAAAGGTGTCAGATAAGAGATGACGCTCTAAATGTTTAATTTTGGATTTCATGTTTTTTTTTTTAAACCGTTTTTATTGCAGAACCAATCATACACCATACACTTATAAGCACCTTGCTTTGCCACCAATGCCTTTTTCTTGTTCGGGTGATTCGTATACACGGCCTATAAGCCCACAACCCAGAGGTCGGGCGGCGTCAAACAGTGAATCACCACTCCCAGCAACCCCTGAACGCCATTGATTCCCCGTGCAAGGATATCTTCAGTCTGCTTTTACATTTTTCACCCCTCCACCCCCCAAACCCCTCCTCCCCCCAACCTCTTAACTCCCTAACTCCCCCCCCCCGCCCATCTCCCAGTGCCTTCGCCTACGCCTGGGCTTGCTGTTAGTGTGTGTATATGAGCGCTGTCAGGAGTGATTTAAGATTTACAAAGAAAGTGCACCTGGTGTGTTAGTGGGGTCTTCAGTTCCTGAGTTGGAAAGTCCTTCCTCCTCCGATAGCGTACTATCTCGTAGTGCTTGCACTAGCGCCTCCACGCAGCCAGTTGATACCTTCGCTCGCCGCCCACTTGAGACATTCATTAAACCACCTTTTGTGCGTGGGACCCTTTTTTGATTTCCAATTTCTAGTTATTTCCCTCTTGGCCAGTATCAACCCCATATCTATAAACTTACTCGTGATCCTATTCTTGGGTGTGTGCGGAAACCAATGCAGCACTCCTACCGCCTTAGTATATTGTAGTTCTCTGTCCGTTACGTAGTTCAACGTCTCGCCAATCTCCTGCCATTAGTCCCGTAAGTGTGGGCAGTCCCATAGCATATGGCCTAGATCCGCCTCTGCTGTGTTACATCTGGGGCAAGCCGCATTTTCCACCCCAAAATATTTCCCGATTTTCCCTGGTGTGAGGTAGGCTCTATGGAGAATATAAAAATGTATCAGTTGGAAGCGTGCATTCCTTGTGCTCTTCCTTGCCCGCCTCAGTAGTTGCGCCCAAGTTGTGTCAGGGATCTCCAACTGGAGGTCTAATTCCCATCTGGCCTTCAGTGTTGTCAGAGGTTTTAAAGTTTCTCGAAGCATTCTCGAATAAAGGCACGTTACTGCCTTATAAGTACCAGCTGCCATTATAGTGTACTGGCAGGCCATGGACGTGGCGGGCTCCAGCAGCCCTTCCCCCCAGTGCGCCTGCATGGCTCTGGTCACAGCAGCGTGCATCAGATAGTCTCCTCTCGGGAGATCAAATCTATTGTGTAAGGTTTGGTATGGGAGCAATGCCCCGTCTATGTACAGGTCTCCCAGCATTTGTAGCCCTGCATCTTCCCATCCCTGTAATCGCGACCAGTCGCCGCCGTGAGGGAGTGCTGTCAACATTCCCAGCGGTATCTCGGGTGCATACATACGCCGCACTCCTGCTCTTCGTCGTGCTCGATTCCAACAGAGCCTAAACGTCTGCTCTTCTAGGGATAAATCTCTGAAGGGTGAGTCTCTGTTGTAGAGTGATGTACGCAAGCACATGTCGGGGGGTACCCCCGTCCCTCTCTTGCTCCGGGCCTCGATACACCCTCGCCACTTCCTGCGTGAAGATTTGTAATTGAGCCGCTAGGTAGTAGAACTCAAAATCCGGTACCGCCATACCCCCCTCATCCTTTGGTCGGACCAACGTGTCTAACGCTATTCTACGTCTGCCCGTGCCCCACAGGAACGATATTAACAAGGATCTCAGCTGTTGAAAGATGGAGCCAGGTATCCACACAGGTAGCGTACGGAAGTAGTAGAGGAGGCGCGGTAAAGCTATCATTTTCACTAAGGAGATGCGGCATGTTACAGAGAGCGGAAGGGTGGCCCAAAAGGACATGCTTCCCTTCAATGCCCGGACACAGCGGCCCACATTGCCCTCTAGCATATCTGCCGTCTTGTGGTACACATAGACTCCTAGATATTTCAAACAAGTAGGTTCCCAGTTGAGTAGCGGGCGATTGGTAGGTCGCTTCGCTCCCTGCCGCAGTGGGAATAAACAGGATTTAGACCAATTAACTTTTATGCCCGACAGCTTACCAAAGAGTTCGAGAAGTCTTTTTGCACCCTCCAGCGCCTAGCTTGCATCCTTTAGAAATAATAAGAGGTCGTCCGCATACAGCGAGATAACCTGCGGGCTTCCCCTGTAGACTAGGCCCCTGTAATAACGTCCCATCCGTGCTTCCGCCGCAAATGGCTCTATCGCTAAGGCAAACAGCAGGGGGGATAGCGAGCATCCTTGCCTAGTGCCTTGGCACACTTGGTACTGGTGCAATATAAGGGAGCCTACCCGCACTCGTGCCGTCGCTGACGTGTATAACACTTTGGTCCAACCTATATAATTATCACCAAGGCAAAAGCGCTTCATGACCCTGTATAGATATTCCCACTCCAAGCTATCAAACGCCTTTTCGATATCAATTGATAACACTAAGGGCATTCGCGTCTCTGGCATCGGGTCACCCATTAACCGTATCAACCGACGTACATTGATGGTAGTGTTTCGCGTGGGAATGAAGCCGGATTGATCACTATGAATCAGCTCCGTCATGTGGTGCAACAATCTAGTGGCCAGTATTGTACTCAGGATTTTGTAGTCCGTTGTCAGCATGGACAGCGGTCGATAAGAGGCTAGTTTATTGTTCTCCCTCCCCGGTTTCAGCAATGGGATCATCAAAGCTTCGCACATGGATTGAGGCAGTCTTCCCCTTGACTTAGGTTCGTTGTAAACCGCCTGGAGCCGCGGAGCCAGTTGCCCCAAGTATTTACTGTAAAATTCTATGGGCAAGCCGTCCAAGCCCGGGGTTTTGTTTCAAACCATCTGCTTTACCACGCTTCCTATCTCCCCCAGTGTAATATCCCTGCCCAGGTCTTCTGACTGCTCTTGGCCTAGCTGCGGCAATTGCAGTCCCTCCAAGAAGGTGTCGATTTCACATTCTCGTCCTTCCAACCCGCTTTAGTACAGCGTTCCGTAATATGATTGGAAGCTGTCCAAGATTTCTGTTTGAGTGTTGCATATGTGACCCCCTTCTCCCTCGATAGCCAAGATTGGGTGGCTGCGCCTAGTTGGGTTAGCCAACCAAGCAAGCAGTGTCCCTTCCTTGTCCCACTTGGCGTGTGCCCTCGTCAGGTAGGTCTTATGGTCAAAGCTCCGGAGCCGCTCCATTTCAACCGCCACTGCTTCCTTGGCCTCACTGACAGCTTCCTGTAACTCAGGATGATTAGGTCGCGCCAACTCGGCTTTCCGCAATGCCCTCTCTGCCTTATCCAAGTCATCTAATAGCATCTTGCGGGCTCCTGCATATTTCCCGCTACAGTGGCCTCTGATGACAACCTTGAAGGCATTCCACTTCTTCGCTCTGGAGGCCGTGGTGCCATTATTTTCCTCAAAGTATTGCGTGATTCTCTCCCCTAGCGCCTCTCGAAACAGTGGGTCGTCCAGGGTGTCCGGACGTAGTTGCCACGTCGGGACTCGTGAGACCTCAGTCATCCAGTTTAGCGTCAGCAGTAGGGGGTTATGGTTGGACAGCGTGCGAGTTAAATACTCAGCGTTTGCCACAGTAGGGACCACGAGCGGGGAGAACAAAAACACGTCCAGGGGGACGTGGAGGTCATGCAGGCTAGAGTAATACGAGTAGTCCCTCATTGTTGGGTGTCGTGCTCTCCAAGCGTCTACCAACTCCCATCTCTCCTGCCATTCAAGCCTACGCTTCGCTAGTCGATGCACTGGTGATGCTCCCAGAGGCGGGTGGGACCTGTCCAGAGCAGTGTCTACCACTGAGTTAAAATCTCCTCCCATGACGATAGGGCCTGCTAAGTAGCTCGCCAGCGCGCCTGAAAGCTTTGTTAAGAAGGCAGATTGATCAATATTGGGTGCGTACACACTGCATAGCACTATATCCCGGCCCCTAAGTTTCCCCTCTATGGCCACAAATATACCCTCTGGGTCTATTACCTGTCTAACCACTTGGAAGGGAACCCCCGCTCGGATCCAGATCAGCGCCCCCCTTGCGAATGCAGAGTACGTGGTGTTGAACAGTTGCCCTCTCCACCTTCGCTGTAGCGCAATACCCTCTCATTTTGTCAGGTGTGTTTCCTGTAATAGCGCAATCTGAACCCCTCTGTAAACTAAATAAGCATGCACCTTGTGTCTGCTCGCCATAGTGTGGAGTCCCCGCACATTCCAGGTCACACATTTAATTGCTCCAGAATTAGCCATAGCCCCATAGCAACCAGCATAAAACAGCATAAGTCCGCACCCAGGCATACGTAGTGGCACTCTCCCGCCCCAAACCCAACTTCAAAACAACCGTCTTCTCCCCCCCATGTCCTCCGCCTTGAGCCTCCCCAACTACTCTCGGCTTCCTCCCCCCGAACAGGACTTGACTTCGAAAAAGTAGCTCCCATCCAAACTTTAAACAGTGGCAAACTAATCCCCTGCTACCACCCACCTATACCGTAGTCTGCACTACGGTGGCCTTATGGGCCAATAGGGCGCGGCCTGACCCCGAGTGTGGTTACCACAGTCCCAACCCCTCCGCCCCACAATCCCCCAAAGTCACTCACCAGTATCCCATCTGCTTTGTTGTATGCTGCAGCATCGGAAGCTTCCGGCTCCCCCAGGCACCGCTCACAGTGAGCACTGTTCATCTCCCTCATTAGGCCTCAATAATTTCTTCCGATGTCTGCGGCGTTACCACTGGGCCCTTGGCACCACCAAGTTCCGACAGATCCGTTTCCGATCCTGTGCGATGACCATCCGAGTCCGAACCCCTGTGTGAGCGGGGGCTCCCCGTCCCCGACAGGTCCACCACTGCCTGCAGCGCCGCTCTCCTCTCCTCTTCTGTTTGCGATTCCATTGGTTTCCTAGATCTCTGCCAATGCCTCCGAAGCCTCTGCGATTTCCACACCGGCTGCTGGCGTTTCTTGTCTTCAGCTCGAAATTTTGCTCCGTCCGTCCCAGCTTTGTAAGTGTCCACCACGCCCAGGCGTCTGCTGATGTCGGAAAGAAGAGCGTCTTGCTATCCACCTCTACTCTAAGCTTGGCTGGGAAGAGAAGCAAGTATTTTATTCCCTCTGCTCGGAGTTCTCGCTTGAGCGATAGGAAAGAGGCTCGCAGTTTCTGTGTTTCATATGTAAAATCAGGGTACAATGTTACGTTGCTATTATCCACTTGGAATGGGCCTACATCTCTGGCCCTTTGTAGCAGCCAGTCCCTGTCTTTATAGTACAACAGTTTTATCACCACTGGACGGGGTGGTTGGTCCGGTCTAGAGGGCCTAGCCGGGACCCGGTGCGCTCTTTCCAGAGTGAAGAAGGGTGAAAGACCCTCCGGCGCCACCTCTGTCCTCAACCAGTTGTCGAGGTATCTCACCATGTCCTCACCCTCTTTTTTCTCCGGCAGACCCACCAAGCGTACATTGTTGCGCCTGCTGCGATTTTCAGCATCCTCCGCTCGTCTTTCCAGTGCTTGTATACGGTCGAGCGCATCCACCAATCGCCCCTCCATGGATTTATGCTCCGGTACTATCTCTTGCAGCGTATCCTCCGCGCTTTTGACCCTGTCTTTCAACTTGTCGTGGTCCGCTCGAAGAAGCCCCAGTCCTGACGCCACTTGAGCTATATCCTGCTGCATAGCGTCTTTCGTGGCCGTTATGGCTTCTAGGATGCGGTCTTGCAACTGTTGTAAATCCGTAGGGCTTTGCGTGGTGCCATCCGGCACATCAGAACCGGCAGCTCCCTCCACTCTTCCCTTAGGTTTCCCCATCTTGCACTGTTTTTCAGCCAGCAGCGCTCTCCTTGTAGTGCCCGGGAAGGGTCTCCCTGCGCCCCCTCGAGCGGCGCCTTCGCAGCAGGTGCCCTCTCCAAGGCAACTGGCTCGCTCACCTGCGCCTTTAAGTCGTTGCCAGGTCCCTACCGAGGATAAGTCATGGGCCGGTCCGATGTCCCTCTGCGGCTCAGCACCTCGCCGCGATAATTGCAGGGAACAGCAGTCAGTTCTGAGAGGTCACTCTCGTCATAAGTGCGCACAGTTCCTCAACTCTGAGTTCGTCCGGCTTCGGCGCGATTTTCCACTTGCCAGTGCTCCACCAGGCAGGTCAACCATCAAAGTCCAGAGGTTCCCCCTGTACTGCGCCCGCTCCTCCACGCTTTTTCCGAAGTGGAACATGGCTTCAGTCCACTACAATGTCCTAGCTCACGTCGCTGTTCAGTTTTTGAATCCAGTGCCTCGCAGGTCTCTAAGCACTACTGCAGCGTGGGTGCCGAGTCCGTACACTGTTGGATTTTGTATCAGGGCACCGGAGTCCTCTGCAGTCAGCGCTAGTCCCCGGGCTTCCCGGTCAGGGTGGGCCCTCACAAGAAGCGCTCCTCTAGCCGTTCGCTCTTAAGTGATTTAGTCACTGCCACCCCCGTTGGTGGTCCAGTCCCAAATCCGCCCTTATTTAGTCCACTTCTCAGGGTTCCTCACTGTTTCAGGCCGGCCGATGCTCTTATCACCATTGCCCCGGCGGCGCTGCCGGCCCCAGCGCTGTTTGTGTGCCGTGCTTTCCCAAGCCCAGCTTGCCAGCAGAAGGTATTCCTCACTCCCTTGCTGCCCGATCCTTCTCGTCCGCCCGAGGTGCTGCCGGGCACACCTTGCTTCGTTCTCCGGCTGACGGGCGGACGGCGCTTCAACTGGGCGCTTGTGTCGCCTCCCCCGCCGGTGGGCCCCGGGGCAGGGCCCCCGGCGCTCACCGCTCACTGGGTCCCGTGTCTCGCCCAAGGTGCCGCAGTCTTCTTTGTTGCCGATTCACGGGGCGGCCGCCATCTTCAGATCCCCTTTGTTAGCGACAGACAGCTAACGGCCGTGATTTCACCCGCCGGCAGGGGTCAACGCCTCAGTCTCCGTCGGTGATGATATTCAGCGGGCTCGGGCGACTCCTCTGCCTTTCCGGTGCCTCCGAGGAGGCCGCTGCCCTTCTTCGGCCTCAGCTGCGCCAGCTCCGAGACCCGTCCGGCATTTTGGGCCAGCGCGCCTCGGCAAACTTTGTTTCCGGTGGCAAGGTTTAGAGCCTTCGGATCGGCGTTTTCCTCGGCTCCTGGGTTCCCTTCGGCACTCCGATGCCTCGTGCTAGTCGGATGTCGTGACTTTCTCAGGATGTCATTGGAGATCGGGCACGGAGCTCCAGGCTCCAAGCCACGCCCCCTACTTTTGGATTTCATGAGTGTAAATATATGTAAAGTGAGTTGTATTAAAATTAGGGCCTCTAATTTAAGTGTTTGATGATTTTTGTGATGTTGTTGCCTGGAAGAGTAATGTTGCCTCTGCAAGTGTTGTTAGATCGAATAGTTGTCACTGTGGAGAATAAGTTATAGAAGTCAAGGATAAATAATCTATTGTATCTGGATGAGATCTGGGTGGAGCTTGTTGGTGATGTTGTGGTTAGTTTGGTAAGCATTCCTATGATGAGGTTTGTGTGCTGTTTCTGAAGAATGGTGAGTCGCAAGGAGGTTGTATGGAAGATGGGCAGAGCACCAGAAGATTAATGGACGCAAGGTGAATGAGTGACTGAATAGTTATTGGGAACTGTTGTATTTTATTGTTCCTTCTTGGAATGTGGAATGTTGGACCTGGCCTCGTGGCGTGGTTCCCCCGTTCCTCAGCACCCCGACAGTTAGTCCTGCACCACAATAAACCCGGATCGTCCCGTTCCCTGTCCGCCCCGCTCACTACATGACCCTGCCAACGGGCGACCATCCCCGCATTCCGAGATCCCTCTCCCCGGTCCCGGGCGCCCCGATCCTGCAATCCCTACCGGACCGCCAGCAGCCATTACCCTTCCCGAGGTCCCTGACTCCATAGCCCGTGCCCGACCCCGGCCCCAGCGAAACTTAGGCTTCAAACGCAACATGCCCGGCTAGGGGGTACAGGGCTGCCTGAGTGAGATAAGACCAAAGAGTTTCGATGGCCCCTCCGGCCTCCCCTGGGAGACTGGTTTCTCTCACACCCCTGGCCTTCCCCAGTGGGCTGGTTTCGATCATACCTCTGACCTCCCCGAGGGCTGGCTCCAGACCCTGCTGGGCGTCTGGGAAGCCCCGGACGCATCTTCCAAAGGATCAAAAGGGCCAGCCGACAGAAAACTCGGACGACCAGCCGGAGGCATGAGATCTCCGCCTGCGAGGGTCAGGACATCAAAGGGCCCGTCCCCTAAATCAAGGCCCGCCCCGAACTAGCGGGCAGTTGTATCCTGGACAAGAGAGCCCTGCTGACCTGGTCGCGGCTCAGCCTTATCGAAGAAGTTCGAACTTTGGAACTTATTGAGCCCTGCTGACGTCGCGCCTCATCCTCGGGAAGAAGGAAATTGAACCTCGGAGCCCTGCTTACCTCGTCGTGGCTCATCCTGAAACCCAAAGGACATTCGTGAACATCCTGAGCCCTGCTGACGTGGTCGCGGCTCCTCAAGAAGCAACAGACACTCTGCCACTCCGGATCAAGCCCTGCTGACCTCGTCGCGGCTCGAGGAGTACTCTGGTCCGGCTGGACCATCGACGCTACCAACACGACCTGGCTCGAGAGAGGGAGTGCAGCAACCAGTGCACCTGCCACCGTCCGAAACCCCTGGCTCGAGGATTCAGAGCCGTGCACAGGGTACGCTTCATACTGGCCCAATACTGAGACTGTCCTGCCTCCCTATTCCTTCCTAACGAGACTTTACGACCCCTCAATCGCTTGTAAATACGTGTTCATTTTACCTCCATTCTACTGTGTGATAAAGAACTTCTTACTGAGATCCACGGTGTGGTGTCTGTTCATAAGCGTGGGGTGAGCTCCGTGTGTACATTCTTAAACCCGAAGTCCTCCCCTGCGAGAACCTCACTTTAGGGCTCAGCAGTATTCCTGGGAGAGGTGGGTCACAAAGTGGTCGGGAGAGCATACCTTGCCCCTCTGGGATCGCCCCTTCCAACATTGGTGGTAAGCGACGGGATAAGAGCCTACGTCTAGAGATAGTACAGCAAACGGCTGCCACACCACCTGAACGAAGACACAAGTACAACAGAAGAAAAGAGCAATCATGAGCTCCAACGGAACGAGCGAGAAGTCCACTTTTTAAAAGGACCTTGTGGAAGATTATACCCACAGAGAACTGAAGCAATTCTGCAAGGAACTGCACATCGCTATCACTGGGATGAATACCAAAAGAGGACTTCCAGAAAGCCCTAACAGCCTGGGTAGAGTCTGGGGCCCCTCTCCTTCCCCCTCACCAGAAGGAGACGGTGGAGGAGGAGGGCCGCAGACCAAAACTAGCACCCAATAAGGAGAAAGAACTGACTCCCTGGCCCGGAGTCCCAGCACGAAGAGGAGTCTGTCACAAGAGGAGCTGACAGACCGAGAACGAAACCGAACCCACGAACTAGAGCTAGCCCGTCTCAAGATAGAAGGAGAGCTCAAGCTGGCCGAGAAAAAGTTGGTCATCGAACAATTGCGGTTACAAGGGGAACTAGAAGATAGAAGAAAAAAATCTCCAGAGGGAGCACGAGGGAAAGAAACTCCAGCGCGAGCACGAGCGCAGCCTGAAGGAAATTGAACTAAAAGCCAGAAGTGAAGAGACATGACTCCCTGGGAACCGAGAAACCACTTCCCTGGTGGAGGGCAAGGTGCACATCCCCAAAGATGTAGTAAAAGAATACTACAAGGGTGACGACATCCAGCAATGGTTCAAGGCATACGAGATCGCCATGACCTCCCACCGGATGCCCGAAAAGGATTGGGGGGCCGGACTGTGGGGACGCTTCCTCAGTGAGGGAAGAGACACCATGCTGGACCTACCCCCCGACATCCTAAATTTCTACAAGCACATGAAGGACGCTCTGCTGACCAGATACGGGCTCACTCCAGAGATGTTTTGGCAGCGGTTCCGAGACTGTAAAAAGATCCCCGGCACCACATGGGTAGAATATGTGAATTTCTACAGCCGGGCCTTGGAAGGGTGGATCAAGGGTAGCAAGGTTACCACCTTTGAAGGGCTATTCGACCTAATAGCCTATGAGCACCTATCCACAAACTGCTTTGTGGAACTGAGACAACACCTTCTGGACAGCAAATTGACGGACCCACGGAAACTTGCTGTCGAGGCCGATCATTGGGTGAACACCCGAGTCCCTAGGGGGCCCGTGGGAGACTATGGCCGAAACGAACAGAGATCTTCCCGCCAGAGAGGAGGGGGAGGTCAAGGTAGGCAGCGAGGATCCCAGTCCGGGCCTCAGCGTAGCCCCCCCGAAACCAGTCCCAAGGCTCTCCTCCCGTGATTAGAGCAGGGCCCCCCGCAGGTAGACAGGGTCCCAGAGTCAGCATAGCCTGCTACAGATGTCAGCAACCAGGGCATTATGCCAGTGATCCCCAATGCCCCCTGAATAAGAAACCCGCGGCTGCGAGTCCCCCCGCGTGCCAGATAGCCACAGTAGCGCTAGAAGAGGAAGAGGTAGAGGACACAGAGGGGTGGGAGCCCGCAGCCATGACATTAGTCTCCCTCTGGGATAGGGAGATGGTCCCAGGAGCTCCCCTGCCCGACAACACTGAGAAGTACCGTCAACAGGTGACGGTCAACGGGCACCGCATAGGGGCCCTCTGCTATACAGGAGCAAGAATCACCGCAGTGCGCTGTCACCTAGTCACAGAAGACCAAATTATACCCCACGCCTCCTGCCGGGTGATCTCAGCCGACAATTCCGTCCGCACCTGCCGCATAGATCAGGTCCCGTTTGAGTGGGAGGGAGTCTCCGGGAACTTATGGGTAGCGGTTCGCACCGACATGCCCGTGGACTGTCTATTAGGCAACGATTTGGAGAGCTCCCCGTGGAAGCAGGTGGAGCGGAGTACTCACCTCGAGATTGTGGGCCTGCTCGAATGGGCCTGCGTGAGCACACGAGCCATGACCGCCAGAATGTCCACCCGAGGTCCTCGAACTACCCACCAGTGAAGAAATTGACCCCAATGCAGGTCCCCTAGGCCCTTCTGTGGAGCAGACCCAGAGTTTGGACGACCTCTCTGAGTTAGCCCAGTGGCGCCAGGAGGGGGGGCCTTCCTGAGAGGAGTTCTGCCTGGAACAGACCTCCTGCCCTTCTGTAGTTGGACCACGGCAGCAGGCTATCGCCCAGGCTGCCGGTGACCAGTCCGGCTCCCATTGTGTCTATTTGGAAAATGGCCTCTTGTATAGCGAACAGAAGTCCGCCGAACTAGGGTCAGCCCGAGTGCTGGTGGTACCCATACGTTTCAGCGGCTTCCTCCTGAACCTGGCCCACGATGTGCCCTTGGTGGGACACCTGGGACTAGACAAAACCTATCACCGACTGGTCACTCATTTCTATAGGCCCCGTATGCGCGCCGATGTGGAGACCCACTGCAAGTCATGCCCCACGTGCCAGGCCAGTGGGACGAGCGGAGGGAAGCGCAAGGCTCCCCTCCAACCCTTCCCCGTGGTTAGTACCCCCTTTGAACGAGTGGGAATAGACATCGTGGGGCCCCTAGACCCCCGGACCTCCTTAGGCCACCGGTTTATACTCGTCCTGGTGGATCATGCCACCAGATACTCCGAAGCCATCCCCCTCCGAACGGTGACAGCCCCCGTAGTGGGGCGGGCCCTCATGGGAATCCTCTCCCGGGTGGGATTCCCGCAAGAAGTGGTGAGCGACCGAGGAACAAACTTTATCTCCAAATACATGAAGTCGCTGTGGGGTGACGTACAAGTTCACTACCCCCTACCACCCTCAAGGTAACGGCCAGGTTGAGCGATTCACCCGTACCCTCAAGGAAATGATCCTGGGTCTCGAGGAGCCCCTGCGGCGCAAGTGGGACATCCTCCTATCCTGCCTCCTGTTCGCCTACCGGGAAGTCCCCCAGAAATCCTAGGGGTTCAGCCCATTCGAGCTGCTCTACGGGCACCCCGTCCGGGGGCCACTCAGCCTGGTCAAGGAGAGTTGGGAGGCGGCGCCCAAGGACCCTATCCCAGATGTGTTCGATACATTCTGGCCCTCCGGAACCAGACCCGGAGATTTCGGGAGCTTGCCGAGGCCAACCTCGAGGCGAGCCAAGAAGAAATGAAATGCTGGTATGACCAGAATGCCACTCTGGTCGAGTTTCAACCCGGACAGCAGGTTTGGGTGATGGCCCCGATGGAACCTTGTGCCCTCCAGGACAAGTGGACCGGGCCCTTCAAAGTGGTGGAGCGCAAGAGCCAAGTCACCTACCTAGTAGATGTGCAGTCCCCCAGGAACCCCTTGAGGGTCCTCCATGTGAACCGCCTCAAACCCCACTTCGTGCGATCTGAGTTGGGTTTGCTCCTCGCCACCGACAACGGAGTGGAAGAGGACATGGAGCCTCTCCCCGATCTCCTGTTTGCGAAAGAAAAAGATGGCCCTGTAGAAGGAGTGAGTCTCTCCTCCTTCCTCACTCCCGAGCAACGTGAGGACTGTCGCCAGTTACTGGGACAGTTCTCGGACCTTTTCTCACTCGTTCCCGGTTGGTGCGTCCACGATGTGGACACCGGGGACAGCCCTCCAGTACGGCACAGACCCTACCACGTCCCTGACAGAGTCCGGACCTGCATCAAGGCCCAATTCTCCAAGATGCTAGCCCTGAGAGTGGTCGAGGCCTCTGACAGTCCATGGGCCAGCCCCGTGGTTCTGGTTCCGAAGGCGGCCGCCCCCAGCGCTGTTCCCGAGCTGCTGTTCTGTGTGGACTACCGCGGGCTCAACGCAGTCACCCGAACCGATGCACACCCCATTCCCGAGCAGATGAGCTCATTGACCGTCTAGGATCTGCTTACTATCTCAACACCTTCGACTTGACCTGCGGGTACTGGCAGATCGCACTCACGGAGGGGGCCAAGGAGAGATCTGCTTTTTCCACCCTGGATGGCCACTACCACTTCCGGGTGATGCCCTTCGGAATGAAAAATGCCCCCGCCACCTTCCAGAGGCTGGTTAACCAGGTACTGGCTGGGTTGGAGGGATTCAGCGCCGCATATCTAGATGATATCGCGGTGTTCAGCTCCCACTGGACCGAATTTGTATTTGTAATTCCAACTGTTACCATAAGTCACTTGAGGTAAATGCTGCTATAATAGTTCTTGGTGCAAATTATAAGGCATTTTAGTAAGTTTTATGTATTTTAATTATCGTGTAATGTTTTAATGTTTTTATAGAATGGTCATCTATTATCGCATTATTGGTGGATCATTTCAAGATGTTAATAACTCTGTGTCTAGTATATGCTTGTTTTTCTTGGTGGCCCTTATTTTTTTTCTTGCTTGTAATGATTTTAATTAATCAACAAATAAAATGCTTACTTACTTACTTACCACTGGACCGAACACCTCCAGCACCTCTCGGAGGTGTTGAAGGCCCTCCGCCGAGCGGGCCTCACCATCAAAGCCAGTAAATGTTAGATCGGACAAGGGTCAGTGGTCTACCTGGGAAACCAGGTCGGAAGCGGCCTAGTAGCCCCCCTCCAACCCAAGATTGATGCAATAGTGGCCTGAGAGGCTCCCACGACCCAGAGGGAAGTGCGGGCTTTCCTGGGGCTCACTGGGTACTACCAAAGATTCATAAAGGGGTACGGCAGCATCGTAGTCCCCCTCTCAGAATTGACCTCCAAAAAGCAGCCGAAGAGAGTTAGCTGGACCCCCGCCTGCCAGAAGGCGTTTGAGGCCTTGAAAGTCGCCATGTGCACTGCCCCAGTACTACAGGCCCCCGACTACTCCCGAGAGTTCGTGGTCCAAACGGACGAATCCGAGCATGGCATATGAGCAGTCCTGTCCCAGATGAACGAAAAGGGGCCTAGATCAGCCGGTGGCATTCATTAGCCGTGTGCTGGGTACGCTTCATACTGGCCCAATACTGAGACTGTCCCACCTCCCTATTCCTTACTACTGAGACTTCATGATCCCTCGATCGCTTGTAAATACGTGTTCATTTTACCTCAATTCTACTGTGTGATAAAGAGCGGGCTAATGATATTAAGCACTTCAAGAATGCTGATTCACGCGCCACAAATTGCGTTTTCAGTCCAAATTACAGTCTTATGTTTGCTCGACTGATATATTTAGAGATTTTAAACACAGCTTTATAAGTTCTAATTTCTATATCGTCGAGCACTTTTGCGTCTTTGCCACGAAAGATGATTGAGCAATAGTCCAGAGATGGAATTAATTTTGCTTTCATCACCTTCATCAAATGATCATAATTAGGGCATACTAATTTGTCTCTTAGTCTCCGATTCTTGAAATTAACACTCTAGAAGACGCTGTTGTATGCACTCAATTAGAAATAAACACTGCCGTTAAAAACTATTACGAGAAATGGTATGCGTCGCCGGAAGAGGTTGGTGGAGATGAATACGAGTTCTTCTTTGAGGGGCTGCAGCTCCCACAGTTGCTATGTGATCAAAAACCAGATCTGCAAAGCCCAATAACTAACATGGAAATAAAAGCGGCAATAAAGGCTCTCCCCCACAATAAAACACCAGGCAATGATGGATTGCCCATAGAATTCTATGCAACATATTCTGAATTATAGTCCCCCATCTACAGAGACTATATCAGGCCTCATTAGATGCCGGTTCACTTCCAGTCACTACAGTATAAGCGACAGTGGTTTAGCTCCTGAAAACAGGCAGGGACAGCAAAGTCATGGCAGGTTACCGACCCCTCTCACTTCTAAATCCAGATTATAATATTTTGAGTAAGTTGTTGGCAAATAGAATTCTTCAGTTTATCCCTCAACTGATTCACATTGATCAGTGTGAGTTTGTGCCAGGTAGGTGAATGGCTCTTAATATTCGGAGACTCCACCAGGTGATGTCTCATACACCCACCAATTCACAGGGTTGTGACTCCCTAGACCTACATCAAGCATTCAACTCACTGCAGTGGCACTATATGTTACGTACTCTCACAAAGTTTGGAATTCCAGAGGAATTTGTGAAATGGGTACAACTGCTGTATTCGAACCCCAAAGCACGCGCACATATGAATGTTCACATCTCACAACAATTCACAATACCAAAGGGTACCAGACAAGGTTGCCCGCTTTCACCTTTATTATTTATCTTAGCCTTGGAGCCTCTACTCCTTAAACTTCGTACTATGGCAGGACATAGAGAGATATGAATGGAAAGAGAGGCACACATTTCGCCGTATGCGGATGACCTCACATTATACTTCAATAATCTGAATGAGGAATATGACCCAATACCCACATTTATTACTGCGTTTCAGCGGCTTTCAGCTCTTTCCATAAATGGAAACAAATCATATGTATATTTTTTTACTGACACAGCACGAGTTGAACCGATACGCTTTGTACACTGGACATTTCAAACAGCGACCGTTACTTTCAGATATCTGGGCATCCAGATATACAGAGAGATGGAAGATATTCAAGATGGAAATCTAAACAGAGCTATTGCGGAGCTTACAGCGCAAGTAATATTCTGGATCTCCCTGCCCATGTTGGTGCCAGGATGAGTAGCCATTGCCAAATGGTGATGCTCCCTAGATGATTATATTATTTCACCAATCTACCTATCATTATTCCAACATAGGTGTTTAAGCTGCTAGACTCCCTCCTAATAGAATTAATATTGGAGGCGAGACGTAGACGGCTAGGGCTCACTAAACTACAATTGGAAATCAAACAAGGGCGATTGGGAGTGCCGTACATGAAGGCTTACTGTAATGCAGGCCAATTGCAATGGTTGGTGTACTGGATTGCAGGCCGCAATTTACAAGAAATTGCTATGACTCGCCAGGCTTGGCAGCGAGGGGAGTTACATACACTGTTGCTACTAAACAGCAAAATTCCTCCAACAGTGCCACCACTGTTAAGGACGGCATTGTTGTATTGGAAAAGGGCAATGAGTTACACAAGGACACTGACCCCTTATGCTCCTAATAACCCCCTAATGAGACTCCCCTTATCATCAGGGGCGATAAATATTCGGCGTATAGCTGCATGGACGGAGACGGGTGTGACCACAGTGGGCATGTTTTTTACGAATGGTACTTTGATGAACCACGACACATTCGTTAGAGAACAGGGGTGCTGAACATATTATTTCTGCTCCATGCAAATATCACTCACTATATCCGATCTGCCTGGGCCCCAGAGGGTGTTACAGCAAACAAATGATGGACGGAATGTTGACAATGCAAACATTTTCCCCCAGTCAAAAGATCTGGATTAAATCCATTGTTCTTTTGCTCACTACGCCACCCCAGTTTGGACCCAGCCATATGCAAATCAGTCTTGACTCTATGCGCCATAGGAACAGTCCAGACCGAACTGCCAGGGCAGGTCCTTTCTGGATGGGAAACAAGCATCCTGGGACCAGTTTCAGGGTATGTCACCCTTCTTCAGCCAGTGGCACAGTGAGCAAGGGACCCACTTCTGGGCATCCCCAGATCTTT
>NW_028251653.1:0-68195 GCF_964263255.1 Lissotriton vulgaris | reverse complement strand
ATTATTTATTTAATTCTAAATGAAATATATATATTTTTTTATACATATCTAATACATACGAAACTTAAGTCTTTTATACCATGACCGTTTTTATGTGGACTTTTAACTCTATTTATGCTGGATTTTAGCTGGTTTTACTTTGTTTTACCATTTTTTATTTGGTGTCTGAGAGTGGGAAGTTTATGTTTTTGCTATTTTGCACAAGATATTTAAGGTATGTTGGTATTTTCACCCTTCTGAGATTGCGATTAAAAATAAAATGTGATTTACATTTTTTTTGAAAATATATGAATTATATTTTTTAGAATAACCTTCATTTTGCACTCGCCACTTTCAAATAGGTCTGGCATTCGTTCAGGAGTGATACATATATACACATACAAGAGTACAAACATTTATCATATGTTTACATGCTTTTTATGCTGATACTCTTGTCTTTGTTATCGCCTACAAAATATAACTAATTGCCAGTATATAATGTCTTTTTTTAAACCATAACACCCCTAAAACTTATAGTTTTTTGAGTGAATTTCAAAGGTTTTTTAAAAGCTAATTCCTAACCATATAAGCCCTGAAACCTATGTTTTTTTCAGTGAATTTGCAAGGTTTTTTAAATGCTAATTCCTTACTATATACGACCTGAAACCTATGGTTTTTTCAGTAAATTTCAAAGTTTTTTTTAATGCTAATTCCTAACGATATAAGGCCTGAAACCTATGGTTTTTTCAGTGAATTTGTAAGGTTTTTTTAATGCTAATTCCTAACTATATAAGGCCTGAAACCTATGGTTTTTTCAGTGATTTTGCAAGGTTTTTTAAATGCTAATTCTATTAGCGGATAACGTTTAAATATGTTAATATACTTGTGGGACCACCTGAGCAGCCCTAGGGGGTCAGGTTGTTTCTACCCTGCCCCCTTTTTGCATTCTACACATTTGTTTTTCTGCATCTTTTGTGCCTCGGTCTACCTAGCACAAGATGAATGCCAACACTTTCTGGTTAGAAGTGTTGACAGCCAATGAGCATGCTGCTTTCCTGCAAAAGGCATGCTGATTGGCTGCCACTGTCTGTCAACACTCCAAACCAGGAAGTGTTGGCAGCCATCTTGTGCCTCGGTAGAACCAAGGCACAAGAAAGCAGTAAAACAAAGGTGCAAAACACGCAAAGGGGGCAGGGTAGAAGCACTCTGACCCCCTAGGCCTACTCAGGGGGTCCCACAAGGACCCCCCAGGCCCAAAAATATGTATATTTTTTTTGTTTTCCCCGTGGTACGCTCAGGGTACGCGTACATGGCATTGCACCCAGCGCGTACTCCACTAAATTTTCATAAAACAATATTTCTTTTTTTTACCTTCAGGGTCCTCCTAGGCCCACCTGATAAAACCTAGGGGGTCAACGGGTTTCTACCCTGCCCCATTTTATAGTTTTACCCTTTTGTTTTTCACCTCTTGTGTCTCGGTTCTACCAAGACACAAGATAGCGGACTCTCCGGACCGTTTGGAATGTTCACAGACACCCGAGAGCCAATCAGCTTTCTGCTCGCGCACTTCCGTGTCGCACCGTGTGCGCTCCCCGGTACGCGTACCTGTAAGCGCTCGAAGCGCGCATATAGATATATATGTGTTTTTGAAGTTGAATTTCGTAAAAACCACTGGAGCAATTTTTACAAAATATAGAAAAGGCACTTCTGCGTACCAGTCCCTACAATTTTGTCAAGTTTGGTGTAATTCCGGTCTGCCGATCGGGCTGTAGCCGTGTCTAATCGTCCTATGGAAATTAACATAGGGAAAACACGTTTTGGGCCCCCCCCTTTTTTCTCGGCCCCCGCATGACGAATCCCCCCAAAACTTCCAGGGAAGGAGCGGAGCTGGCCTAAATTTGGGAAAATTAAACGCAAATTCCTCAACCGGCGCCAAAGTTAATCCCAATAGAATGTTGCGGATTTCCTATGTTAGCTACGTCCTAACTATATATACCTACTGGCTATCGCCAGTAGGTAATATATATATATATATATATATATATATATATATATATATATATATATATATATATATATATATATATATATATATATATATATATATATATATATATATTCACAGAAAAAACCATAGGTTATAGTGGATATATAGTTAGGAATTTGCACTTACAAAACCTTGAAAATTCAATGAAAAAACCATTGGTTTTAGGCCATATATAGTTAGGGATTTGCATTTACAAAACCTTATTTTACTCGCATAAAACCATTGAAATTCCATATATAGTTATAAGCGCTAACTATATATCGCGCACCCGCAATTAGGTATGGGCGGGAAATCCGTTCCGCTCGCGGATTTTGCGGATTTTCGGGAAATTCGCAATCCGCGAGATTCGCGAATCTCCCGCAAAATCCGCAAATCCGCGAGCAGCGGATTTTGCTCGCACTGCTCGCACTGTTCGCGTGAGTTCGCGCCCCGCGAATAAGTTCAAAATTGCAGAAATACGATCTTAGCAAAACTGAAAGTAACTACTTACCAGGTTCAAAAGTTCAGGCTCATCATTAGTAGCCATTTCCTGTAGTGCTTCCTGAGGGGCCCCTCCAGAGTTCAGTTGCCAGTTGAAACTATTATGTGACCCTGCTCTGAACCTCAGAATAGTTACACATATGCCACAAAGGTCCTGAATTACAGCTAAGGGAGACAAGCAGGAGCCAGGCTGGAAGTTAAAATCCATTAATCAGCCCCTAATTCATTATTGTCAGTTGGGGCAGGGCAGGTGTTGTAACTAATTTTGCAACAATGAAAGCACTTAGCAAGTGCAAAAGATCACTAATCAGGGCGCACTAAGGAAGCAGGTGCCAGCTAAAAAAATATTCTGTGACACATTAATCAGCCCCAAATTAATTCAGGTCACTTGAGGCAGGGAAGGTGTGCTTTGCTTTGCCGAAAATAATGTACACTGGACAACCAGGGGGTGTGGTGATGAAACAGAGGGTGGCATGGGTGGGCCAGAGGGTGGCATGAGTAGTCATAGAGTGGCAGTGGTGACAGAGAGTGGCAGTAATGAAGAAGAGTGTCCCAAACAGGCTGGACACGTAGAAACAACAAGTTCGCAAAACTTGCGACCCGACAGGTAAGTTCGCAAATTGCGAAATTGTAAAAACCCTCGCGAACTGGCAGAAACACGGGCGAACACAAAAAAAAAAAATCCGGGAATTCGCGGATTTTGCGGATTGCGAGTTTGCAAATCCGCAAAATTCGCGAACGCGAGATCCGCAAAATTCGCCCATGCTTACCCGCAATCCACTGCTGATGATGTCACATATTACATCATTCATGACATGGTTAGTGACATCACTGATGACATCACTGATGACATCTCAAATGACATCACTGATGACAACATCCAGTGACTGTATGTTTCTGTAAAGTTAAAATATGTCTTACATATTGAAGAATGAGTGGATGTATAAGTGTCTGGATGAAGGATTTAGTAGGTGCATGACTGACTGTATGAGTGAGTGATTAAATGTGTCTCACTGAGTGCATGGGTTAGTGACTAAACTGTTTTAATTTGTGCATCATTATGTCTGTTGTTCTGTAAACTGCTGCATGTGTTGATCAGTAGCTATATGAGTAACTGTATGGGTTATTCATTGGTTGTCCAAGTATTTGTATGGGAAACTGAGTGTGTGTGTATGGGTGGCTGGGAGGTGTGTGACTGTACATAGATGTGTGAGTAGTTGATTCACTATATGTATGGATTCAAAAGTGTATGTGGAAACAGCTGTATGGGCGGTTGACTGTGCATGAGTGTATTAGTGAGTGAATGGATATCTCAGTGCTACATGTCAAATTAAGTACATATGTAAAACACAGTACATGTGAGAGTTGACATCTATAAATAACTGTGCATAAGAGCCAGTGAATGTGTGAGTGGCTGTATGGATCATTGAGAACATGTATCAGAGATTGTATAAGAGAGTAAAGTAAATATGTGTTAGTATATGTTTGAATAAGTAAGGTGTGTATAACTGTATAGTTGAGAAAATGGAGGTGTGATTGATTTTTGGCATAACTGACTAGGTGTGTGAGTAACTCCATGGATGAGTGACAGTCTGTGACTGTCTGTTTACACTGATTGTATCTAAGGTTATATTAGAGTCTGAAGAGGTTCATGGTATTATCACATGAATGATATCATCAGTGATGTTATCAGTCATGTC
Organism: Lissotriton vulgaris; assembly: GCF_964263255.1. Classification (NCBI taxonomy): domain Eukaryota; kingdom Metazoa; phylum Chordata; class Amphibia; order Caudata; family Salamandridae; genus Lissotriton; species Lissotriton vulgaris. The sequence goes on along the minus strand of NW_028251653.1, from coordinate 63,989 downwards.
AAATGAGATGTTTTCAGTGATGTCATCAGTGATGTCATTTGAGATGTCGTCAGTGATGTCATCAGTGATGTCACTAACCATGTCATGAATGATGTAATATGTGACATCATCAGCAGTGGATTGCGGGTGCGCGATATATAGTTAGCGCTTATAACTATATATGGAATTTCAATGGTTTTATGCGAGTAAAATAAGGTTTTGTAAATGCAAATCCCTAACTATATATGGCCTAAAACCAATGGTTTTTTCATTGAATTTTCAAGGTTTTGTAAGTGCAAATTCCTAACTATATATCCACTATAACCTATGTTTTTTTCTGTGAATTTCATTGGTTTTTTAATAGCAAATATGAAAAGCTTTAAAATGTCAAGTACGTGATAGATAAAAACATTTTCGTATTTATGCACGCTGATGTGCTTTGAACGCTGCCCCCCCCTCCCCTCTTTTCTCTTAGTAGTACTCTCTCTTTGCAGATACTGAACAGTAGTTAACGCAGGCCTTTGCCCCCGTTGTAATCCGTCGTGCCTGCTTGTCTCTCCATTTGATTGATTGTTATCCAAGCATTTACTGTTTTACAATTGATTCTCTTTAGTTCATTCTCTATTTACAAACAAGCACAAACTCGCAATACTCTGTTTAGTCTTTGCAGATAGTGAAAAATCGTGTAAAAAAATAAAAGTAATCGAGCAAAATCAGTAGGCCACTAATTGGATCTCTTTTTGACCTCGCTAAAATAGAAATATTAGGAACAACCCTTCATGAGAAATACGAAAATAGTGAGATGAACTGAGCTCCACACCATGAGGGCTGCAAGACAGCTCGGCTCCGTCACCCATCCCGCCCAAAATAACGACAAACCCTATGCAAATATTAAAAATATAGACAACACACCAGCAAAGAAACAGGTTAAAACATTTTATTAAATAACTATTTACATAACGTTGGTTTATAAGATGATGTCAGTAGTGGACCGATGTGTGAATAGGTCGGAAGTAGCACAAGGCGCCAAGATCCGGATGGAAAGTCCTGGATGTTGGGTGCCATAGTTCAGAGTTCTGAGTTTGAGCCTTTTTCAATGCCTGTGCTTTGTTGTTTCCCCTCCATCAAAAACAAAAAAAAATATAAAACTGTGCAAAAATACAAAAAAATCAAAAAATGTTTACAAAAGCAGTGCTTGTAAGACTGTCTGAAGCTTATTTCCACCTACTGCAGCTTCACTATTCTCAAAGTAAGTGAGGGTCGTTTGTGGACCTGACTGCATTTGAAAACAATGTTATATGGTACCTCCCTAAACCGCTTGACGGAGGCCCCCGAGGGGCGGTGTGATGGCACGGACTCGGAGAAGACGCTTGGCTCCGCCCCCCTCCCCAAGTCTTATAGCACTGGTGTAGCCTGAGATCGCCCCCGACATGGGCGGCCGGCTCCCGGGGTCCGGCGGAACTTTTTGCCTTTTGATGACTCTTCTATTCTGGACTTTGTCCCACAATCCGTTTGACCTGAAGACACGCTGTAGTGGGGCGCCCCTTTACCGTTTTAGTTGCCATTCCGCCCGCTTTTGCTACACTGTGCCTCTTCCGCCATTCAGCTGTTTACCGCCCGCTCTTGCGACTACAGCGTCTCGCTCACCATGTAGTTAAGTTGCTCCCGCTCTTGCGGTGCAGCGATAGGCGGCTGCCACAGGACTCTCAAAATGGCGGCCGGCTCTTCGGTTTTAGGCCTGGTCCACTAAAATGGCCCTGGGACACCTTGGAACTCGGACGCTTCCCTGATAGGGCTTGGGTCCCATTCTCGAAAGCGTCCCCTCAGCCTTGAAGATTCTACAAAAGTCTTGGGGGCCCCCGACTCCCGCAGGCTTCTGGTGGGGAGTGGCTGCCATGTCTGCTCGTGAAATGGCCACGACGGAGCTACGAGATGGTAGTGCTCTCATGCTGACGCCAGCTTTAGTCTGAAACATCCAGAAACACTGTAGTCTACCAATTCGATCAGTTCCGGTAGCGCCCCAACATGACCCGGAAGAGAAGAACTTGCCCTCCCCTCTTTGACTGATGGTTCTTGTTGCCTGTCCCCTCTGTTGTCATTTAACAGAACTTTTTGGACTGCTGAAAGGGGTTGTGTTCCGAACGCTGGTTGGTGGAGACATTTTGACTATATTCTTGACCTACGTTGTCGCGTAATGCGTTATATGACACGCCGCGTTAGCGCACCCGGAAGTGATCCGGGGCGCGGCGCGCAGCGCGTAACGTAAGCATAACAGGTCATGTGACTTGTTAATAAAACTTTTTATTGGTTCATTTTACTTTTGTTATTTTAATAATGAAAAGCTTGGTCATATGACCTAAAAAATACGCTTTTTATTGATTTCGAACTTTTTTTTTTAAACATATATGTTATAATATTCCAGGCTAATGTACTTTCCCGGAAAATTTACAACTGTCCTGCAAGTAAAATATATTCCTTTTTCGAGAAAAAGGGCGTTTCTTCGTTCCATGACGGAGCCGTTGAGTAAAAGAGACTCGGCCTGCTGTCTTAGTCGCCGATACGTCTGATTATCAGATTCTTATCGATCACTTTATGTTGCAGCAGTGGAAAACACAACTGCCCTTGACCATTTATCTTTACTGCGTTCCTACGTATTATACCTTTTATCCGTCATGTAATTGGACTGCTTTATTTCACTTGCCTTTTACTGATTCGAAAACAGTGACTAAAAGTAAAAACTTTACCAATCTAAATACTACTACCGTGTTTTGTTTTAAAAACCTTTATTGTGAAAATGTCAGTATACAAATACGGGCCTATAACCACGTGGGCCGGCCACGGAGCAAACTGAAATCGTATATGATGAGGAGACATTTACACTGTAGAGGAACGTAACGAGCGGGCCATTAGGTTACAAGAACTAAGGTGTCTAACAGTTGCGGAATCGGTGGACGTACATTTTGTAATTAAAATAACACAGGGCCACTTACAATAAAATTTTCTAGATATACATTTGCGGGCAAGGAGTTACGAGTCCCATTTATACCGGCGCCATTTTGGGCGAGGCCGGGCAGGTCCAAGATATAGTCAAAATGTCTCCACCAACAATCGGCCAGACCAGAACCCCTTTCGGCCCTTTATGCTACAAGATGGTGTCTTCCATTCAGAAAATATTGTTGGCAGCATTTTGAAAGGAAAGATAAACAGCCGTTCTCCTAGGGAGTCTCACATTGTTACATTTAGGAAGAATGTTGAAGAGTAATATGTGGAAAATCTGAAGCCATTTTTCTACAAACTCTCAATCAGCCTTGGATGGAAAAAAAAATCCTGAAGAATGTACAAACTGAAAACCAATTTTTGTCTGTATAGCATCAACAGCAACGCTTGAGTCAGCTTTGTGTCAAGTCGCCATTTTCATTCAATCAATAGCATCCCCCTGCACACATTCAGGAACCTGGTCGTGTCTTCAGGTGAAACGGATTGTGGGACAAGCAGAAAGGAAAAGGAAAAAAGTTCCGCCGGACCTCGGGAGCCGGCCGCCTATGTCATGGGCGATCTTTGGCCACACCAGGGCAATAGTGAAGCTGCAGCAGGTGCAAAAGAGCTTCAGACAGTCTTACAAGCACTGCTTTTCTAAACATTTCTTTGTATTTTTGCACAGTTTTATATTTTTTTGTTGTTTTTGATGGAGGGGAAACAACAAAAAACAGGCATTGAAAAAAGCTCAACAGTGCAGGGCGCCTTGTGCTGGTTCCGACCTATTCACATATCGGTCCACTACTGACATCACCTCATAAGCCAACGGGGCACCCCACACTGACTTTCGGCGCAGCATTGTAGGATGGCCACACCAGTGCGGCAACTTGCTGGACAGGACCTCGGTGCCATCCGGATCTCGGCGCGTTCGAATCACTGTACCGCAAGAGTGACCGGAACTCAGCTGGTCACGCCGTCTTTCGGCGCAGCATTGTAGGATGGCCATACCAGTGCAGCAATTTGCTGGACACCACCTTGGGCAATAGTGAAGCTGCAAAAGGTGCAAATAAGCTTCAGACAGTCTTCAACTTAGTCTGATTCTTATAATAAACTTCAGATAGTCTTACAAGCACTGCTCAGAACTCTCAACTATGGCACTCAACATCCAGAACTTGCCATTCGGATCTTGGCGCCTTGTGCTGGTTCCGACCTATTTACACATCGGTCCACTACTGACATCACCTCATAAGCCAACGGGGCACCCCACGCCGACTTTCGGCGCAGCATTGTAGGATGGCCACACCAGTGCGGCAATTTGCTGGACACCACCTCGGTGCCATCCGGATCTCGGCGCGTTCGAGTCACTGTACCGCAAGAGTGACCGCAACTCAGCTGGACACGCCGTCTTTCGGCGCAGCATTGTAGGATGGCCACACCAGTGCGGCAATTTGCTGGACACCACCTCGGTGCCATCCGGATCTCGGCGCGTTCGATTCACTGTACCGCAAGAGTGACCGCAACTCAGCTGGACACGCCGTCTTTCGGCGCAGCATTGTAGGATGGCCACACCAGTGCGGCAATTTGCTGGACACCACCTCGGTGCCATCCGGATCTCGACGCGTTGTGCTGCCTTCGGCCTATTCGCACATCGGTCCGCTACTGACGCCGCCTCACGTGCCAATGGATTTTCTACGCTTTTTGTAGCCCTATGCCGCATAACAGGTCATGTGACTTGTTTATAAAACTTTTCATTGGTTCATTTTACTTTTGGTTTCCTAAAGATGGAAGGCTTGGTCATATGACCTAAAATAACACTTTTCATTGGTTTAGAACATTTTTTTTTCCCAAACGATGAAAGCCCCACCTTGTTTCTGGATCATTCAGACTGAAGCTGGCGTCAGCATGAGAGCACCACCATCTCGTGGCTCCGTCGTGGTCATTCCGCGAGCAATCATGGCAGCCGCTCCCCACCGGAAGCCTGCGGGAGTCGAGGGCCCCCAAGACTTTTGTAGAATCTTCACGGCTGAGGGGACGCTTTTCGAGAATGGAGCCCAAGCCCTAGCAGGCAAGCGTCCGAGTTCCAAGGTGTCCCAGGGCCATTTCAGTGGACCAGGCCCAAAACCGAAGAGCCGGCCGCCATTTTAAGAGTCATGTGGCAGCCGCCTATCGCTGCACTGCAAGAGTGGGAGCAACTCAACAACATGGTGAGCGAGACGCTGTAGCCGCAAGAGCGGGCGCAACTCAGCTGGATGGCCGCCACCTGGGGAGGCCCGTTCACGCCCCCTCCCCCACGCCCCCCCCCGGGCCGCCCCACGCCAATTTTCAGAGCAGCATTGTAGGATACCAAAACCAGTGCAGCAGTTTACTGGACATCACCTGGGTGCCATCAACATCTCAGCGCGTTCTGCTGCCTTGGGACTATTCGCACAACAGACCGCTACTGACAAGGCCTCCCCCCGCACCACCCGGGACGCCCCACGCCAATTTTCGGAGCAGCATTGTAGGATCCCAAAACCAGTGCGGCACCCAGGCGACATCACCTGGGTGCCGTCCAGAACTCTGCACGTTGTGCTGCCTTGGGACTATTCGCACAAAATAATACACATTGAGACCCAATCCAAATAGCGAGCTAATGTATCAGTGACTCAAGGGGGGTCAAACACATCCTACTCCCCACTGCTCTCTTATCCACATAATAATGAGATAATGCACTGTGCTCTGCCCTATTTAAAATATCTGTTCTCCAGGACAACACATCAGAACAAAAATGCTCAGAGTGACCCAAATTGTAGAGGTTCACAACAGTCCATACCACACATTGGACCTTACTCTAAAATAGAGGAAAAATGTGCGAGGAGCAAGTGACCCCTCACGGAAACACCACCAAGCAGGGTAACTGGTATGCAATTTCCAGACAGGCCCCTGTCTCATCATCGGTGGTCACTCGCTCCTCGGGAAAAGAAAGGTGAAAGAAAGGAAGACGTGTCCAAAACAAACAACGTATAAAGTGCTAAAGTGAAGTGCAGAAAAATCTGCTAGTGACAAACACACACAGACATAATAGTAGAGTGCCTAAAACCACACACAATACACCAATCCCTTATCCACTTTTATTCGTAGGGTGGTGATCGCGTGCCTTTGAATAAAAAAGGCTGGTAGCTAGTCATGCATACCATTACCTACAGTGCCGACATGTTTCACTGCTGTATATCGTAGAGCAGTTTCATCAGGGCTGCACTCAAGTGCTGCCACTTCACTCTTTTTGGACACTCGGTTCTGTAACGTGCTGTCGAGGGAGAACAGGTACGTAATTAAAAACATGTAGACTCAAGGGTGGCCAAAGGTATACTATGAAGGGATGTACAGAGTGGTAATCTGAGGAATATTTACCCAGGAGCAGCCAAGCTTTGCATACCAGCCACTCCGGTATTTACTGGGGACCTTAGATACTTCAGACGTAAGTGTGCCCCTTGATTTGTAATAAAAATATTTTATCTGCGGATGGAAGAAACAGATACACAATCGTAGTTTACATTGCGCTGTTGTGCCCCGTAGCACCTCATATATGTTACACCTGTGCTCCAGACTGAGTACCAAGAGCCTTATATATTCAGCGCTGACCCCACAAGCTACTGACTGCGGTTGATACCCCCTAGTAATGGTAAAAAACTTGGGCGCTGGTTGTAAATACCATTGTACAGTGTACCAAACACATAGACCCACAGGTTATCAACCGTGCAGCCAAAGCGATCAGAACTTTCCTACTCACTCGCGCTGGTTATAAATGCCATTGTACAACGCACCACACACATTGACCAACAGGTTATCAACAGTGCAGCCGAAGCGATCGGAAACTTCCTATTCAAAATCGTGACCCGCTTCGATATGTGCATGAGAAGCTCCGAGGAGCCGACAGGCTCAAACATACTGTATTTAGCCCAAAACAACTAGTCAAAAGCATCCTTCCCTGGCATTTGATTCAAGGTCCCCGCCTCACCGTGACAAGCCAGGAAGACGCCTTTCCTCAGCCGTGCCGGTGGCCTCTGCGCGGAGCACTGAAAAACACCGGCGAAGCCACGCCCATCGCGTCAAACCACGTGATCGCGCCTCCAAGCGTGGCGGCCATCTTAGCCTAGTCAAAGGGCTTCTATCACTGTAGTGGTCTACAATGGCACAACCATATCCAGGGAACCCGGTGCTGTACCACTGAAACGACGTCCCGTCCAGGGTCCTGGCTGATCAATAAAGGCTTGGGGGCCAGGGACATAATACTCACACTTGCATAAAATTCGCCCCCTATTCAAAATTAGGAATAGTGTAGTAAGACCCAACCGTGCTCCAGTGTATAGACGAGCAGGATGTGCTGAGCTGGATAAGCACCTGACCAGGGACAGAATATTCATAATTACATGCAATTTGCCCCATATGCATAAAAGGACTAGTGTAGTCCTGACCAAGGACCTAATATTCATAATTACATGCATAATATTCATAATTAGATGCAACTTGCCCAATAGGCATAAAAGGACTAGTGTGGTGAGATCCAAGAAAACTCTAGTATAACCCAGAGCCCGGGAGTCCTACGCTGGATAAGGACCTAGCCCACAGGGGGCATCTGATATAATTGATACAAAATGGCGAATTCTCGTTTCGCTACCAGTTTGCGGCCCAGTTCGCGGCCCGTGAAGCGCTTCTACCGTGAAAAATCATTTTTTTTTATTTTCCCCACGGGACCCTTTAATAACCCCAACAACATTCCTAGGAGGTCAAGAGGGGTATACCTTGCCCCCTTTCATTGAATTCCCCCTTCGTTTTTCACCTCTTCTTCTCTCTCGATCCTACCGAGAGATAAGATGGCGGCCGCTCCGGACTGTTTAGAATGTTGACAGACACCGGAGAGCCAATCAGCTTTCTGCGCCAAAGTTATTAGACATAGAATTTTCAAAAATGCCATAGGGAAAAAATCCTAACTATATATACCTACTGGCGATAGCCAGTAGGTAATATATATATATATATATATATATATATATATATATATATATATATATATATATATAACCTACTGGCGGTTGCCAGTAGGTATATATAGTTAGGATTTTTTTTAATAGGGATTTCTGAAAATTCTATGTTGAATAACTTTGGCGTTGATGGACGGAATCGGCTGAAATTTTCAGGAAAATGGCACATTTTGTTTCTGAGCGTCCCCTGAAAGTTATGGGGGGTTTCGTCAAGCGGGGGCCGAGAAAAAAGGGGGGTCCCAAAACGTGTTTTTAACATTGAGTTTTCCATAGGGCGGTTGGACTCACTTTTAGCTCGAACGGCTGAATGGATTTCCACAAAACTTGTCAAAATTGTAGGGACTGGTAGCCCGATGTGCCTTTGCTATGTCTCAAGATATATGCTCCAGTGGTTTTTACAAAAATTAACTTTGAAAAATATATATTGGGCTACATTGGGCTATATATATGTTAGAGCCCACATGTAGCCCAATGTAGCCCAAAGATGGCCACCAGAGACAAAAAAAACAAATGTAGCCCAAATATCAGCCAGATGTAGCCCAACTATAGCCCAGTGACAGAATGTCCCAGAGTGTTCTAAAGAACAACTAGAACGCTAACAGTCTTACTTATGACAAAAGTATGGCACACCTGAAGTCATCTTGATTGGAATAAAGTGGTAACACTTAATATATTTAATTTGAAAAGGAACAAAATGAGGGGTTTCATTTTGCCATAGAAATGTTATATATATATATATATATATATATATATATATATATATATATATATATATATATATATATATATATATATATATATATATATATATATATAGTTAGGATTTTTTTGACTAGGGATTTCTGGAAATTCTATGTTGAATAACTTTGGCGTTGATGGACGGAATTGGCTGAAATTTTCAGGAAAATGGCCCATTTTGTTTCTGAGCGTCCCCTGAAAGTTTGGGGGGGGTTTCGTCAAGGGGGGGGCCGAGAAAAAAGGGGGGTCCCAAAACATGTTTTTAACATTGAGTTTTCCGTAGGGCGGTTGGACTCACTTTTAGCTCGAACGGCTGAATGGATTTCTATGAAACTTGGCAAAATTGTAGAGACTGTTTGCCCGATGTGCCTTTGCTAGGTCTCAAGATATGTGCTCCAGTGGATTTTGAGAAATTAACGTTCAAAAAAATATATATATCTGTGACAGCGTCCCGGTTAGCGCCCCGGTTCGTGTACCAGATGCGTAACGGAACTTCGCGAGGAGAAGCGGATTGGCTCTCCGGTGACTGTCAACATTCTAAACAGTCCGGAGCGGCCACCATCTTGTCTCTCGCTAGGATCGAGAGACAAGAGGTGGAAATAAACGAAGGGGGAAATGAATGAAAGGGGGCAAGGTAGACCACTCCTGACCCCCTAGGATTGATGTGGGGGCTATTAAAGGGCCCGCGGGGCAAAAAAATAAAAAAACAATTTTTCTGATTTTTCGCGGCGGAAGCGCTACCCGGTACGCGAACCGGGTAGCTCACCGGTAGCGTAACGGGAGTCTGCCATCTTGTGTTTCGGACGAATTTAGTCACAAGATGGAGGATAAACAATGCTGGGAATGGGTATAAGGGGGCACGGGAGACATATCCTGACCCCCTAGGTTTTCTGAGGGTGGCTGAGGAGGCCCATATATGTAAAAAAAAAAGCATAACAAGGGGAAAACCAAGGGAAATAGTAAAATAATATTTTAGAGTGCTTTGAGGTAGGGTAGCTCTGAATAGAGCTGTTGTGTTGTGTGGGTGATGTAAGTACCAACATGTAGGTACCAATGAAGAGTCTAAAATTCAATGTACACCGTCTCCTCTGTAGATATGTTGTATGTTCTAATATGGGTTATTTAAATGTTAATGTGTGGAAAAGCACTTCATGCTTTAAAGCAATTGTATTTTTGAACTGATTGTTCTTTCCTCTTAGTCCTCCTCTTTGTTTTTTTTCCCCCACACTCTTCTTCAGCATGATAGTTGATAAATTCGTTCCCTCAAAAAATATATATACATAAAAAAATTATATTAAATACATATAAAATATATTTTTCCTTTAAAAGAAGAATACATTTTACAGCTTTTGATATTTGCTAATAAAAAAACATTGAAATTCACTGAAAGTCATCAGTGATGTCATCAGTGATGTCACTGACCATGTCATGAATGATGTAATATGTGACATGATCAGCAGTGGATTGCGGGTGCGCGATATATAGTTAGTGCAACTAACTATATATGCGAATTTCAATGGTTTTGTGTGAATAAAATAAGGTTTTGTAAATGCTAATTCCTAACTATCTTTGGTCTATAACCTATGGTTTTTTCAGTGAATTTTCAAGGTTTTGTAAATGCTAATTCCTAACTATATATGTTTTTTTCAGTGGATATATATATATATATATATATATATATATATATATATATATATATATATATATATATATATGCTAGCACTCCCGCAGCGCACCGCACAAGACAGCACTCCCCAGGAGAAAAACGGACGCCGAGTTCAGTGGTAGATGTAGCAGAGTTTTTTATTTTCTCATTAGCATAGTGTCAAAGGTGCCACGATCTGACGCGTTTCGGCGAACCTGTCGCCTTGCTCACCAGATACAAGCGTTTGTGATTGTAAAATATTTAAAATAGTGAAACACCAATTACAGCACTTCTTGTCATATGTCACATGACCATTAATCATCATTGCATAGCAATAGAAAACAGACTCACATTTAGTCTGTTTCTAAATACTAGTTGTCGCAATAGAATTGATATCTGTATAAATACTACACAGTACACATAAATTGTTTTACAACGACAAAATTCTCATTGTGATTTCATTGCACTATTCATATTAAAACAATAAATACTAGAATCATTATTGAAATCATAACAATGCCTAGCAATGAAAACATTTATGCTTACACCTGCTTAATACAGTATGCATATGTCCTAATTGATCTATTCTCAGTTCTGAATAAATGCTCAATGAAGTATTCGGTCATGTGTACAAAAGAGTTCTATCTAAATTCATGAAAGTGCTGTTGTGCAGAAAGAAGTGCAACCAAGTGAATAAAGTGCAAAAAGTATTAATGTGATCTATGGGAGATCCCGGCCGGGAACCCCATACAGCGGGTAAATCAGCAATGATGGTCATGGAAGATCTGCAACTTATTTTAAAAAACATACCTAAGCAGATAATACGAGAATAAAGTGGTCAAGTGCATAGCAGCTGGGTATTCATATGTGCAAAATACAAAGTTCAATCTACATTCATATAATCGAGCGCCAATTAAAAGTACAAAAACCATAAATAATATGATAATATATACATAACAACCGGCACACCATGGAAGACATAAATATAGTCCTATGTATAAAATCTTAAGACCCAAAATGTGCTATACAAAATTCATTAAGACCACTTAAAATGTCCACATATCCAAATGCTCACTTAATTATAGTTTCATATTCAATTATAGATAATGATACATGTCTTCACACATATTAAGACCATGCGGGTTCTTCATATCTAGTTCTAAAATGTATTTTGTTTCCAATTGTGAGCTTTGTACCTGTTTCCTCCTCTTCTGTTTATGGGGACACTGTCAATGACAAAATAAGATAAAACATTGAGGTTATTCCCATGTTAAGACTTTACGTGTCTTGCAACGGGATATGTTTGATCCGAATTGACAGTTGCTCGCAAATGCTGTAATATGCGAGCCTGTACTGCAAGTTTTTTGCTTCCTACATAACGAAGACCACAAACACCATTCAACACATAAACTGCATACTCAGTTTTGTAGTTAAAATTGCCCTTGATCTCTATTGACTCCTCAGAGAATGCATTCTTTTAGGATTTAGTATTTACTCCAAACTTGCATGCTCTGCAACTGCTACATTTGAAGAAACCCTTCTTAGTGGAGAACCATATATCTTTATTTAGTAGTTCTGGGCTATTTCTGACCAGATCTGATCTCATTGAATATGCCTTTCGATAAGTGATATTGGGTTTAACAGGCAAAACACCTTTGAGAACCCTATCTGTTAACACAATGGGCCATTGAGCATTGATGATCTTTTTAATGGCATGAGATTGCTTGCTGTATGTTGTGATAAACCTGCACTGGGAATTGCTATTGTCACTACTAGCATCTTCAGTGGGAGATGACATTGAATCCACATTGTCATTTTGCAAAATAAGCCCCGGTTGTAATAGGGTCGCCCTGTCTTGCAAATTGACCTTTTGTAAAGCCTTTTTGATCTTATGGGCCCCATAACCCCGTGCTAGTAATCTGCCTTTAGCTATTTCCTGTGAGTCTTTCCAGGCGTTCTCTGTACTGCATGCCCTTCTAATTCTCAAAAGTTCTCCATATGGGAGACTTTCTATGGTATGTCTTGGATGAAAATTGGACGCATGTAACAGCGTATTGCCTGCCGTAGGTTTTTGATACAGGCTTGTCTCAATAATCCCTTCATGAATTGAAACTTCAATATCCAAGAAGTTAGTGACTGTACTACTGATGCTGCTGGTAAAGGTTAAGTTAAGATCATTTTTGTTAATATCTGAGACAAATGCATTTGCCTGATCTATATCACCTCTCCATATAATAAAAACATTGTCTATATATCTCCACATATAGGCAATATGTGCATCAAATACAGTCTTGTGCTGTCTTCTGAGGACATGCTCCTCCCACCAGCCTACATGTAAACATGCATAGCTGGGGGAGAAGCATGCCCCCATAGCAACACCTCTTTTCTGTCTTTAAACTTTAGAATCAAACAGAAATACATTATTCATCAGACATTTATGGATCATTTCAATTATCATTTTGTTATGTTGATACATCCCTATCTCCCTCTGATCGAGATAGTACTCAACTGCTCTTAATCCGTCTTCATGCCTGATGCATGTATATAACGCTGTTATGTCCAGTGTTAGAAATACCAAATCATTAGACCAATGCACATTATTTAGTTTGTTCAAAAAGTCTCTTGAATCTTGAAGATAGGTAGGTAAGGCCGTAACAAAATCTTGCAGATAAAAGTCAACATATTTAGAGGTGCTTTCAAAACAACTATTGATAGCGGAGATAATAGGTCTCCCTTGCAGTGGATTCAGTCCTTTATGAATTTTTGGGATAAGGTAAAACAAGGGTAGCCCCAGATATTCCTTATACAAATTTTTTTATTCCTCCTTAGTTATTAACCCTTCCCTCTGCCATTTTGATAATTCAATTTTATAGTCATTGTTAATTTTGCGGACGGAAATTCCATCACTGCATTCATAACACTCTAAATCAGATAATTGTCTAAAAGCTTCAGCTCTGTAGAGTTCTTTGTCCCACAGGACTATGTTGCCCCCCTTATCCGCAACAATGATAACAACCTTTTTATTATCTTTTAATTTCTTCATGAGTTGAAAATATGCTTTTGTTTTACCATTGTGTGCGGATCTCATTCTGCAAACATTTCTTTACAAAGTCTTAAGCTCGTCTGTTATCCTTTCATGGAAAATATCGAGGGCGTCTCTCGGCATGATAGGCACAAACGTCGATGGTGGCTTGAATGGACTACTACCAGGTAGTGAAATATTAATACCCTCATTTTGTGCCACCAATTGTGAGTTCTGAATATCAGTGCTGTCATTCATCAGCGTATGCAAGGTAACTAACGTTGGTATTGATCCTGCTGTTAACGTTGATGATGTTTTGGGTGTTGAGAGATTATCCTTACTTATAGTGTTGCCCTGATTTTTTAGCATGAAAAACTTTTGTAATTTCAGCTTAGAAAAAAACTTGTAAACATCCACACGTGTACGCACAAAGCCAAAATTACTTTCTGGGCAGAAACTCAAGCCCAACGATAACAATTGTTGCTCAGCAGAGTTAAGATATATATATATATATATATTCACAGAAAAAACCATAGGTTATAGTCCATATATAGTTAGGAATTTGCATTTACAAAACCTTGAAAATTCACTGAAAAAACCATTGGTTATAGAACATATATAGTTAGGAATTTGCATTTACAAAACCTTATTTTACTCGCATAAAACCATTGAAATTCCATATATAGTTAGATGCGCTAACTATATATCGCGCACCCGCAATCCACTGCTGATGATGTCACATATTACATCATACATGACATGGTTAGTGACATCACTGATGACATCACTGATGACATCTCAAATGACATCACTGATAAAATCAATGATAACATCTCATTTGACATTACTGATCACATCACTGATGATATCATTCATGTGATAATACCATGAACCTCTTCAGACTCTAATATAACCTTAGATACAATGCAAATTCCAAGATCCTTAGCGCATCTAACTATATATGGAATTTCAATGGTTTTATGCGAGTAAAATAAGGTTTTGTAAATACAAATTCCTAACTATATATGTTCTATAACCAATGGTTTTTTCAGTGAATTTTCAAGGTTTTGTAAATGCAAATTCCTAACTATATATGGACTATAACCTATGGTTTTTTCTGTGAATATATATATATATATAGATATATATATCTATCTATATATATATATATATATATATATAGATCTCTCTCTATATATATATAGATATATATATATCTATATATATATATATATCTATATATATATATATATATATATATATATATATAGATATCTATATATATCTATATATATATATATATAGCTCCCAAAGGTGTCCCACTTCAAAAGACACTCTGGACACACTGGGGATTGTGTGAACAACTTTTAATTGCAACCAGCATGACGCGTTTCGTCTTGCGACTTCCTCAGACGCTGAATGCAAAGTTCAAAAGCTTCTTGCTGTCAACAGTTTTTAAAAGTCAGCCTGGCTCCTCCTGTTCTGGCACAAGCGAAGAGGGACTCTTTCCATAGTCCTCCCCCTTCTGATTCACCTGGTTTTGGCTGCCATCTTGGAGTGTGTTTTGCGTTTGTCAAATGTGCAACTTCGATGTTCGTGGCTATGTTCCACTGGTTAAGTCTTCCATTGTTTTGGGTAGGAAACACACTGTTCAATTTGATGGTGCGATTTTGCCAGAAGTAGTTTGTGGAGCTTGTTGGTCCGCTGTGTCCCCTTCCGCCGGCCGCTGCTTTGGAAACCCGTGTCTGGGTAGACGATGTAAGTCATCCGTACTACCTTGCGTAAGTCGCAATTTCAGATAACGGGGTTCGCTTTCAACGGCGGTTCTAGCAGGCAGTATCCACAGATTCCATCACAAACGCCGCTTGCCTGCTGAACTGCTTGGGGCGGGTGCATCCTTCGTGCAAACGGCAATGCACGTGTAAATATAGCTCCCAAAGGTGTCCCACTTCAAAAGACACTCTGGACACACTGGGGATTGTGTGAACAACTTTTAATTGCAACCAGCATGACGCGTTTCGTCTTGCGACTTCCTCAGACGCTGAATGCAAAGTTCAAAAGCTTCTTGCTGTCAACAGTTTTTAAAAGTCAGCCTGGCTCCTCCTGTTCTGGCACAAGCGAAGAGGGACTCTTTCCATAGTCCTCCCCCTTCTGATTCACCTGGTTTTGGCTGCCATCTTGGAGTGTGTTTTGCGTTTGTCAAATGTGCAACTTCGATGTTCGTGGCTATGTTCCACTGGTTAAGTCTTCCATTGTTTTGGGTAGGAAACACACTGTTCAATTTGATGGTGCGATTTTGCCAGAAGTAGTTTGTGGAGCTTGTTGGTCCGCTGTGTCCCCTTCCGCCGGCCGCTGCTTTGGAAACCCGTGTCTGGGTAGACGATGTAAGTCATCTGTACTACCTTGCGTAAGTCGCAATTTCAGATAACGGGGTTCGCTTTCAACGGCGGTTCTAGCAGGCAGTATCCACAGATTCCATCACAAACGCCGCTTGCCTGCTGAACTGCTTGGGGCGGGTGCATCCTTCGTGCAAACGGCAATGCACGTGTAAATATAGCTCCCAAAGGTGTCCCACTTCAAAAGACACTCTGGACACACTGGGGATTGTGTGAACAACTTTTAATTGCAACCAGCATGACGCGTTTCGTCTTGCGACTTCCTCAGACGCTGAATGCAAAGTTCAAAAGCTTCTTGCTGTCAACAGTTTTTAAAAGTCAGCCTGGCTCCTCCTGTTCTGGCACAAGCGAAGAGGGACTCTTTCCATAGTCCTCCCCCTTCTGATTCACCTGGTTTTGGCTGCCATCTTGGAGTGTGTTTTGCGTTTGTCAAATGTGCAACTTCGATGTTCGTGGCTATGTTCCACTGGTTAAGTCTTCCATTGTTTTGGGTAGGAAACACACTGTTCAATTTGATGGTGCGATTTTGCCAGAAGTAGTTTCAACAAGTAGCAACAAGCTCCACAAACTACTTCTGGCAAAATCGCACCATCAAATTGAACAGTGTGTTTCCTACCCAAAACAATGGAAGACTTAACCAGTGGAACATAGCCACGAACATCGAAGTTGCACATTTGACAAACGCAAAACACACTCCAAGATGGCAGCCAAAACCAGGTGAATCAGAAGGGGGAGGACTATGGAAAGAGTCCCTCTTCGCTTGTGCCAGAACAGGAGGAGCCAGGCTGACTTTTAAAAACTGTTGACAGCAAGAAGCTTTTGAACTTTGCATTCAGCGTCTGAGGAAGTCGCAAGACGAAACGCGTCATGCTGGTTGCAATTAAAAGTTGTTCACACAATCCCCAGTGTGTCCAGAGTGTCTTTTGAAGTGGGACACCTTTGGGAGCTATATTTACACGTGCATTGCCGTTTGCACGAAGGATGCACCCGCCCCAAGCAGTTCAGCAGGCAAGCGGCGTTTGTGATGGAATCTGTGGATACTGCCTGCTAGAACCGCCGTTGAAAGCGAACCCCGTTATCTGAAATTGCGACTTACGCAAGGTAGTACGGATGACTTACATCGTCTACCCAGACACGGGTTTCCAAAGCAGCGGCCGGCGGAAGGGGACACAGCGGACCAACAAGCTCCACAAACTACTTCTGGCAAAATCGCACCATCAAATTGAACAGTGTGTTTCCTACCCAAAACAATGGAAGACTTAACCAGTGGAACATAGCCACGAACATCGAAGTTGCACATTTGACAAACGCAAAACACACTCCAAGATGGCAGCCAAAACCAGGTGAATCAGAAGGGGGAGGACTATGGAAAGAGTCCCTCTTCGCTTGTGCCAGAACAGGAGGAGCCAGGCTGACTTTTAAAAACTGTTGACAGCAAGAAGCTTTTGAACTTTGCATTCAGCGTCTGAGGAAGTCGCAAGACGAAACGCGTCATGCTGGTTGCAATTAAAAGTTGTTCACACAATCCCCAGTGTGTCCAGAGTGTCTTTTGAAGTGGGACACCTTTGGGAGCTATATTTACACGTGCATTGCCGTTTGCACGAAGGATGCACCCGCCCCAAGCAGTTCAGCAGGCAAGCGGCGTTTGTGATGGAATATATATATATATATATATATATATATATATATATATATATATATATATATATATATATATATATATATATATATAGATAGATATCTATATATGTATATATATAGATATCTATATATATATATATATATATATATATATATATATATTCACTGAAAAAACCATAGGTTATAGACCATATATAGTTAGGAATTAGCATTTACAAAACCTTATTTTACTCGCACAAAACCATTGAAATTCCATATATAGTTAGTTGCACTAACTATATATCGCGCACCCGCAATCCACTGCTGATGATGTCACATATTACATCATTCATGACATGGTCAGTGACATCACTGATGACATCACTGATGACATCTCAAATGACATCACTGATGACATCACTGAAAACATCTCATTTGACATGACTGATAACATCACTGATGATATCATTCATGTGATAATACCATGAACCTCTTCAGACTCTAATATAACCTTAGATACAATCAGTGTAAACAGACAGTCACAGACTGTCACTCATCCATGGAGTTACTCACACACCTAGTCAGTTATGCCAAAAATCAATCACACCTCCATTTTCTCAACTATACAGTTATACACACCTTACTTATTCAAACATATACTAACACATATTTACTTTACTCTCTTATACAATCTCTGATACATGTTCACAATGATCCATACAGCCACTCACACATTCACTGGCTCTTATGCACAGTTATTTATAGATGTCAACTCTCACATGTACTGTGTTTTACATATGTACTTATTTTGACATGTAGCACTGAGATATCCATTCACTCACTAATACACTCATGCACAGTCAACCGCCCATACAGCTGTTTGCACATGCACTTTTGAATCTATACATATAGTGAATCAACTACTCACACATCTATGTACAGAGTCACACACCTTCCAGCCACCCATACACACACACTCAGTTTCCCATACAAATACTTGGACAACCAATCAACCCATACAGTTACTCATATAGCTACTGATCAACATATGCAGCAGTTTGTAGAACAACAGATATAATGATGCACAAATTAAAACAGTTTAGTCACTAACCCATGCACTCAGTGAGACACATTTAATCACTCACTCAATCAGTCAGTCATGCACCTACTAAATCCTTCATCCAGACACTTATACATCCACTCATTCTTCAAAATATAAGACATATTTTAACTTTACAGAAACATACAGTCACTGGATGTTGTCATCAGTGATGTCATCAGTGATGTCATTTGAGATGTCATCAGTGATGTCATCAGTGATGTCACTGACCATGTCATGAATGATGTAATATGTGACATCATCAGCAGTGGATTGCGGGTGCGCGATATATAGTTAGTGCAACTAACTATATATGGAATTTCAATGGTTTTGTGCGAGTAAAATAAGGTTTTGTAAATGCTAATTCCTAACTATATATGGTCTATAACCTATGGTTTTTTCAGTGAATTTTCAAGGTTTTGTAAATGCTAATTCCTAACTATATATAGTCTATAACCTGTGGTTTTTTCATTGAATTTCATTGGTTTTTTAAAAGCTAATATCTGTAGCTGTAAAATATACTCTTTATTACGTGACGTATCACGTAGCCACGTGAGACGCCTCATGACGCGTCGCCTCTGCAGCGCAAACCAAACCCGTAACGTAAGCGCGCCGGAGCACGCTTACAGATATATATATTTTTTTAACCTTAATTAGACAAAATCCACACATGCACATATCTTGAGGCCTTGCAAAGGCACATCAAACAAACAATCCCTACCGCTCTGGACTGTTTAGAATGTTGACAGACACCGGAGAGCCAATCAGCTCCGCTTCGCAAAGTTCCGATACGCGAAAAGTTCGCGAACCGGAGCGCTACCCGGAGCGCTGTTACAGATATAGCTGCCCGGTTAGCTGCCGGTTAGCTGCCTGGTTAGCTGCCCGGTTAGCTGCCCGGTTCGCGTACCAAGACGCGTCTCTACGGCGAAAAAATCGAATCTTTTTTTTTTTTTTTTTTAGCTTAGCTGCCGGTTAGCTGCCTGGTTAGCTGCCCGGTTAGCTGCCCGGTTAGCTGCCCGGTTAGCTGCCCGGTTCGCGTACCAAGACGCGTCTCTACGGCGAAAAAAAATCGATTTTTTTTTTTTTGCCCCGCGTGGCTCTATAATATCCCCCTCATCAATCCTAGGGGGTCAGGAGGGGTCTACCTTGCCCCCTTTCCTTCATTTCCCCCTTCGTTTTTCACCACATCTTGTCTCTCGAGAGACAAGATGGCAGCCGCTCCGGACTGTTTACAATGTTGACAGCCAATCAGCTACTCCTCCGACTCACGTTACGCTGCCGGTTAGCTGCCCGGTTAGCTGCCCGGTTAGCTGCCCGGTTCGCGAACCAAGACGCGTCTTTACGGCGAAAAAATCGGATTTTTTTTTTTTGCCCCGCGTGGCTCTATAATATCCCCCTCATCAATCCTAGGGGGTCAGGAGGGGTCTACCTTGCCCCCTTTCCTTCATTTCCCCCTTCGTTTTTCACCACATCTTGTCTCTCGAGAGACAAGATGGCAGCCGCTCCGGACTGTTTACAATGTTGACAGCCAATCAGCTACTCCTCCGACTCACGTTACGCTGCCGGTTAGCTGCCCGGTTAGCTGCCCGGTTAGCTGCCCGGTTCGCGAACCAAGACGCGTCTTTACGGCGAAAAAATCGGATTTTTTTTTTTTGCCCCGCGTGGCTCTATAATATCCCCCTCATCAATCCTAGGGGGTCAGAAGGGGTCTACATTGCCCCCTTTCCTACATTTCCCCCTTTGTTTTGGCCTCCTCTTGTCTCTCGATCCTACCGAGAGACAAGATGGCGGCCGCTACGGACTGTTTAGAATGTTGACAGACACCGGAGAGCCAATCAGCTTCGCATCGCAAAGTTCCGATACGCGAAAAGTTCGCGAACCGGATCGCTGCCCGGAGCGCTGTTACAGATATATATCTTGATTTAAACGTTAATTTCTCAAAATCCACTGAAGCACATATATTGAGACCTAGCAAAGGCACATCGGGCTAACAGTCCCTACAATTTTGCCAAGTTTCGTGTAAATCCATTCAGCCGTTCGGGCTAAAAGTGAGTCCAACCGCCCTATGGAAATTAACATGGGAAAATCGCGTTTTGGGACCCCCCTTTTTTCTCAGCCCCCCCTTGACGAACCCCCCCCAAATTTCCAGGAGCTGCTCAGAAACAAAATGTGCCATTTTCCTGAAAATTTCAGCCGATTCCGTCCACAAACGCCAAAGTTATTAGGCATAGAATTTTCAAAAGTCCCATAGAGAAAAAATCCTAACTATATATACCTACTGGCTATCGCCAGTAGGTAATATACACACACATATATATATATATATATATATATATATATATATATATATATATATATATATATATATATATATATATTCAATGAAAAAACCATTGGTTATAGACCATATATAGTTAGGGATTAGCCTTTTCAAAACCTTATTTTACTCGCATAAAACCATTGAAATTCCATATATAGTTAGTTGCACTAACTATATATCGCGGACCCGCAATCCACTGCTAATGATGTCACATATTACATCATTCATGACATGGTCAGTGACATCACTGATGACATCACTGATGACATCTCAAATGATCACTGATGACATCACTGATGACATCTCAAATGACATCACTGATGACATCACTGACATCTCATTTGACATTATTGATCACATCACTGATGATATCATTTATGTGATAATACAATGAACATCTTCAGACTGTAATATAACCTTAGATACACTCAGTGTAAACAGACACTCACAGACTGTCACACATCCATGGAGTTACTCACACACCTAGTCAGTCATGCAAAGAATCAATCACACCTACATTTCCTCAACTATACAGTTATACACACCTTACTTATTCAAACATATACTAACACATATTTACTCTCTTATACAATCCCTGATACAAGATCACAATGATCCATACAGCCACTCTCATATTAAGTGGCTCTTATGTTCAGTTATTTATATATGTCAATTCTCACATGGACTGTGTTTTACATATGTACTTACTTTGACATGTAGCACTGAGATATCCATTCACTAACCAATACACTCATGCACACAGTCAACTGTCCATACAGCTGTTTCTACATGCACTTTTGAACCCATACACCTAGGGAATTAACTGTTCACACATCTATGCACAGAGGCATACACCTCCCAGCCACCCACACACATACTCAGTCTCCCATACAAATACTTGGGCAACCATTCAATAACCCATATAGTTACTCATATAGCTACTGATTTACACATGCAGCAGTTTACAGAACAACATATATAATGATTGCCAAATTAAGACACTTTAGTCACTAACCCATGCACTCAGTGAGACACATTTAATCATTCTCTCATACAGTCAGTCATGCACCTACTAAATCCTTCATCCAGACACTTATACATCCACTCATTCTTCAATATGTAAGACATATTTTAACTTTACAGAAACATACAGTCACTGGGTGTTGTCATCAGTGATGTCATCAGTGATGTCATTTGAGATGTCATCAGTGATGTCATCAGTGATGTTACTGACCATGTCATGAATGATGTAATATGTGACATCATTAGCAGTGGATTGCGGGTCCGCGATATATAGTTAGTGCAACTAACTATATATGGAATTTCAATGGTTTTATGCGAGTAAAATAAGGTTTTGAAAAGGCTAATCCCTAACTATATATGGTCTATAACCAATGGTTTTTTCATTGAATTTTCAAGGTTTTGTAAATGCAAATTCCTAACTATATATGGACTATAACCTATGGTTTTTTCTGTGAATATATATATATATGTAACATTTCTATGGCAAAATGAAACCCCTCATTTTGTTCCTTTACAAATTAAATGTTTTAAGTGTTAACACTTTATTCCAATCAAGATGACTTCAGGTGTGCCATACTTTTGTCATAAGTAAGACTGTTAGCGCTCTAGTTGTTCTTTAGAACACTCTGGGACATTCTGTCACTGGGCTATAGTTGGGCTACATCTGGCTGATATTTGGGCTACATTTGTTTTTTTTTGTCTCTGGTGGCCATCTTTGGGCTACATTGGGCTACATTGGGCTACATTGGGCTACATTTGGGCTCTAACATATATATAGCCCAATGTAGCCCAATATATATTTTTCAAAGTTAATTTTTGTAAAAACCACTGGAGCATATATCTTGAACATAGCAAAGGCACATCGGGCTACCAATCCCTACAATTTTGCCAAGTTTTGTGGAAATCCATTCAGCCGTTCGAGCTAAAAGTGAGTCCAACCGCCCTATGGAAAACTCAATGTTAAAAATACGTTTTCGGACCCCCTTTTTTCTCGGCCCCCGCTTGACAAAAACCCCCCAAACTTTCAGGGGACGCTCAGAAACAAAATGTGCCATTTTCCATAAAATTTCAGCCAATTCCGTCCATCAACGCCAAAGTTATTCAACATAGAATTTTCAGAAATCCCTATTCAAAAAAATCCTAACTATATATACCTACTGGCGACCGCCAGTAGGTAATATATAACATTTCTATGGCAAAATGAAACCTCTCATTTTATTCCTTTGCAAATTAAATGTTTTAAGTGTTAACACTTTATTCCAATCAAGATGACTTCAGGTGTGCCATACTTTTGACATAAGTAAGACTGTTAGCGCTCTAGTTGTTCTTTAGAACACTCTGAGACATTCTGTCACTGGGCTATAGTTGGGCTACATTTGGCTGATATTTGGGCTACATTTGCTGTTTTTTTGTCTCTGGTGGCCATCTTTGGGCTACATTGGGCTACATTGGGCTACATTGGGCTACATTTGGGCTCCAACATATATATAGCCCAATGTAGCCCAATATATATTTTTCAAAGTTAATTTTCGTAAAAACCACTGGAGCATATATCTTGAGACATAGCAAAGGCACATTGGGCTACCAGTCCCTACAATTTTGCCAAGTTTTGTGGAAATCCATTCAGCCGTTCGAGCTAAAAGTGAGTCCAACCGCCCTATGGAAAACTCAATGTTAAAAACACGTTTTGGGACCCCCCTTTTTCTTGGCCCCCGCTTGACGAAACCCCCCCAAATTTTCAGGGGCTGCTCAGAAACAAAATGTGCCATTTTCCCGAAAATGTCAGCCAATTCCGTCCACAAACGCCAAAGTTATTCGACATAGAATTTTCAGAAATCCCATAGGAAAAAAATCCTAACTATATATACCTACTGGCTATCGCCAGTAGGTAATATATATATATATATATATATATATATATATATATATATATATATATATATATATATATATATATATATATATATATATATATTTTCAATGAAAAAACCATAGGTTATAGTCCATATATAGTTAGGAATTAGCATTTACAAAACCTTATTTTACTCGCATAAAACCATTGAAATTCCATATATAGTTAGATGCGCTAACTATATATCGCGCACCCGCAATCCACTGCTGATGATGTCACATATTACATCATTCATGACATGGACTATAACCTATGGTTTTTTCATTGAATTTCAATGGTTTTTTGAAAGCTAATATTTCTATCTGTAAAATGTATTCTTCTTTAAATCATAAAATATATTGTACATGTTTTTTATACATTTTTAAAAAAAAAAAAATTTGTTCCGCTCCTAGTCCGCGAACTGGTCAGCTTCCCGTTAGCTGAATTCAAAGCCGCGACTTGGTGCGCGAGCCGGTAATCGTTCCTTAAGCGTAACTGTTACGTTATCATGACGTTTTGCGTTGTCGCGTAATACGTTATCTGACGCGCCAAGTTAGCGGACTCGGAAGCGGATTGGATAGCGGCGCAAAGCGCGAAACGTAAAGACAGCAGGTCATGTGACTCGATAATAACACTTTTCATTAGTTCATTTCACTTTTGGTTTCCTAATGATGTAATACTAGGTCATGTGATCTAAAATTAACACTTTTCATTGGTTTAGAACTTTGGCTTTTCCCAAATGATGAAAACCCATCCTTCTTTCCTCACTCTGACTTTCATCTTGGTGAGAGAAAGACCTTTGTACAATCCAGAGAAATGGCTTCTGTTGTTGCTTCTGGTAGTGTTCCCCCACCACCACCTCCACCTCCTCATGGAAAGAAAGGACCACCAACTCAACCAATCTTTCAAGAAGAGGAAGAGCAGGAAGAGGAGGAAGAGCCTGAATATTTGCCTGAGGAGCCCAGGAGGTACAACAGGAAGGAAAATTTCATTTGGCAATTTTTTAAATTTCCACCAGGGCAAAAGAAAGTGAACGCCAGGTATGTCTTTTGCCGAATCTGTGATGATCGTCTTTCTAGAGGCACGGACAAAAAATATAGCTATGGGAATTTCACTATGCACAGACACATGAGCAGGTGGCACCCAAATAACTATAGTGCAGCTCAGCTTCGAGACGAACAACAGAATTCACCAGCAATAGCCAGAAGATCGATTGTGCCAGAAGTTACGGGACCTGAAGCAAGGGAGCTGATCCCAAATATTCAAATGGACATGGGGGAAGTGAAACAAGTTTGTGTGAGGTGCAATCAAATATTATGCTACCGCGAAAGTAGCATAACTCTTATAATTAGAGCCATCCAAAATCATGTATGTCCAAAACGCCCCCAAAAATAAATTCTTCTTTTTTTGTTGCTCCTGTTGAGCCCTCTTCGATGAATCATTTTTGTTTCCCCCCTCCCCCCCCCAAAAAAAAAATTCAAAATGTTCAGAAAAAAACAAAAAAATATAAAAAATGTTCAGAAAACTAATAAAAAAAATTTAAAACAACAAAAACAAAAAAAAAGTTCTTTTCAGAACTACCTCCCCATTATTAAAAAAAATTGGTAGAATTCTTTGAACTCTGCCAAGCTCTATTTCTATTAGTTCGCTCCCAGTTTGCACTCCGGTACGCGAACTTTGAGCGCACCAAAAAAAATTTTTTTTAAAAAAGGAACAGTAAGTATAAGGAAAGAAAACAGACAGCTATGTTACAAAAAAGACAGCTATAGGGAGTAAAGAAAAGATACTGTGACCCGTAATTCACTTCTGATCATGTCATATATTACATTATTTTTGACATGGTCAGTGACATCATCAGCAGTGGATTGCGAGTAACAGTTTTTTTTGTTTACGTCCTATAGCTGTCTTTTTTGTAACATAACTGTCTGTTTCCTATCCTTAAACTTACTGTTCCTTTTTTTAACGAGATAACAGATATGCCCACTTATTACATCATTCATAACATAGTCAGTGACATCATCAGCAGTGGAATGCAGGTTAAAAAAGTAGAAAACATTTACCTTATAATTCTTGTTAATTTTTAAAGAAAATTTTTCATACATTCAATCTGTAAAAGAGAGAACAAACATTTCCAAAAATATTAAAACATGTATTTAAAAATTAGAAAAAAGAAGGGAAAAGGTTCAAGAAGAAACACTTTTTAAACAACTTTGACACTTATAGAAACCTCTACTTCTCTACGACCCCTACACAATCCTAAATATATTTATTTTCAACAAACAGTATCTTCATGCTGATGAAATGAGGCCTATTTTGAAATATGATGCTTCTTTTGCATTGCTTATGTCTCACAATAGTGATGCCATAACAGTGCAAAAGAGATGTAAAACCATCATAAAATTGTGTCTAACATTTAAAATGATTGTTTTAGGATGCAAATAAGATGTGTGTTTTCAAGAGCTTTCTTTGAGGTGAGGCCTCTTTTCTTTTTTTTTAAAAAAACAGTACCCAGAAGTACAGCACTGTAAGCATTAAAATTGATACTTACAGAAGACTCAGGTTACCCATATGTACCTCACATTTCTAAATGTATATCATAAGTACAAAAAGCATAACATTAATTATACATGTTAAATGGTTTATTTTTGCTGTTCTCAGAATGTATCAAATTTCACTTAAATCAGTGACTTGAAGGTATTCATCATGTAACAGCGGGGAAAAAAAACACAATCAAAATGACTGTGTTTAAAAAACCCATACAACCTAAGAAATCTGATTTCAAAACTCCTTAAAATTAACTTACTTTCAATGACGTCGAAGGATCTCCTATAAACAGCATCCACTCTGTTGTGCTATAAATATTTTCAGCCCGCCACTTTCTGAAAGAAAACCTCCATCGATACGTAAAATATGTTACATAGAAAAAAAAACTTCTCTCATTCTATCACATGTTTCCACTAGGCCAAATCATGTTGCCGCGATTCGCAAGTCTTGTAATTCTTCCAATCAAGTCCCGACATTTTCTATTTTCGCAACTTTCAAAAATAAAATATTTGAGATTATTTTCACAATCCTGGACTACTAATATCTTACTCTTCTTTGTCACTCATGTTCTCCTTTTCCTATGACACTGATACTGCTTACTATGAAGCAGACTTACTTGCATCAGGTTTATATAGTTGGATTTTTAATCTAGACAGCATTGCAGACTTACATTCCCTCTACTTAAAATTTTGGTTTTAAAAACACCAGGTAAGAATTTTTAAGGTCAAACGGCAATTTTTTTTTTAAAGTTACAACGGAATCATTACAGAATGACCAGCCGTTTCCCGACTTTAAGTAAGCTGTATAATGTCCTGATGTTGTTGATGGACCATCGTGATAGATAATTGCTACAGTTACAAAAGTCCTCCCTGATATTGACAGCTGAGAAGCCACAACATTTTTTATTAAAGTTGACAATTTTGATCCATCAGGCCTACATCGTTGGATCATTAAAATGACATACTGGCTATATCTACGTATAAATAATGTTGACATCATATCACATTTACATTGGCTACACTCCATGTTGTGATCCGCTGCATTTACTAGCTTATTAAAGGACACTGATTTACTGTCTGGCAAAGTTAAATATATAAATCTTTCTGAGTCTACACTAGTAGTACTTGATACCATACAGTTCTCGCAGTCATGCTGCCATTGATAAGAAAGCCCAAACAGGTGATCTACATCTACACCCTCATCTTCCAATACATCAAGCATATACATTAAAAACTCCTGACAATCTTGCTGATTATTTTCAGAGAAGTCTGTTTGACCTGAACATTCATCTAACAGATAACGAACTTCAGACACACTTTCTACTTTTGTTCGATCAGTGCTACATTTCTCTAACACAGAATTCAACAAGCAGCATAAACTTTGTTCCGAATTGAACACAATCTGTTCTTTTAAACTCTCTAGTGAAAAGAGAACATTAACCACTACATTTGCATAGCAGTTGACACCAGAACTGTTTTCAAATTGAAAACCGACAACATCTTCAACAGAATCCACTTTCTTTCTTCTAACAACTTTCGGTTCATTGACTTTTAGTCTTTTTGCAACAACCTCCCTACTATTACTGATATTTCTACGTTTCTGGCCTACCACACGTTTCTCAAACAAAGGATATTGAGGCAAATGTGGCGCATACTCTCTTCTTAACCTATTGTATTCCTTAACACAATCTAGATCCGCACAAATGTTTGTGACATCACAGTCAATCAAGTACAATCCCGATAAAGTTCTAACTCGTGACAATGCCACATATGCCATACCCTCCTTGAACACAGAACTGCCAATATTCACCAATGCACAGTCTACACTTAAACATTGCGATTTATGGATTGTCACCGCATATGCCAAGCAAACAGGAAACTGTTTACGGCGAACATATAAGTCTTTAACAAGCAAAAACCTAGCAGAACAACGACCAATTTGCTGTACTTCCTCAATGCCATCAAATTTAATTCTTAAAAATTCTATTCCATCTCTATTTTTGTATTTCTCAAAATCAACAACATTACCCATTGATCCATTTACCAGACCTCTTTCTACATGTAAATTCCTTCTCAAAATGATTCGGCAATTTAAACACACATTCAAAGTCTTTTCAAAACCCGCTGTTTTAGATATAGTCTTCTCTAATTAATCCAATTTTGATTTCAAATTGTCTGACAAAATAATTGTTGATCCCATATGCTCTAATTTGTCGATAGCTTCAAGTTTCACAATCTCTTGCTTTTCTAAATTCAACATTTTGTTGTTGAAGATGGCACATTCTGCAAGAGTTGGCATGAGACATATCCCGGATTTCTTTTCAGTAATTTTCTGAAAAATATTCTCAGGCACAATCTCTTGTTTGGGATATAAATTTGACAGTAATCGTGCATTTAAAGCTTCTCTCCCATGCTCGGTCACTTTTCCAATTCTAATATCTTGTAGAATATTCTTGTAATCTTCATCCTTTGCCTGACGCATATTTTCATGCAGTTCTGCATAATTGAAGTTTAACCATATATTGACGTTGCCAATGCTCCCTAGGCACTTCCTGGTATCTTCATGTGTGAGTATTTTGAACACAGGTTGACCTTTTACTGGTGTCAGCTGCAGAAGATCTCCGAAAACAATGATGTGTTTGCCACCAAATAACACATCATATTCAGTTTTAAGTACTTCTTGCATTCTCAAATGCACAAAGGCAAGCATGACATTGGAAACCATGCTTACTTCGTCAATGATAAGTAGTTTCATTTTCCTCAAGACTCTTGAAACTTCACAGCAAGCATCTCCAGATAACTTGTTGTATTGTAATTTGTTGTCATGCTCCACCGGCAGCATCAGTAGACGATGCAAAGTAATACCTTTAATGTTATGTGCTGCCAGTCCAGTAGGAGCGGTGACAACACAAGACAGCGATGACTCAGTCCTTTCCTGCAAATAACAAGAAATTGCTTTAATGAGGAAACTCTTTCCAGTTCCCGCTTCTCCACTCACGTACAGTCGGACAGGCTTCAACGACGTACATGAGCACTCTTTCTTCTCATGACTTAATCCGTGCTCAATTTCCTTGGTAACTTCATCATATATTTTCCTCTGCTCAACGTTGAGTTGTTTTTCCAAGTCTTCTAAGTTAACTGAATCCTCCTGAGCATGTGCCATGGCTCTTTCCACTTCATTCATAGCAGTGGCAGCTTCATTTTCGATAATAGGTCCTCCAAGTGGATCTTGACTCAATGAAACAGAACTCTGACTGTCCTGAGAACTGTCTCTGGCAATCTCGGCTGCAATCGTTGCTTCCTGCTCAATTTCCAAAGTTAGCATTTCTTGATATTTAGGAAAAGCAGGACATTCTATGGACTCCTTGGCTGCATTAAAAGAGTCTTCGTAACAGAGGAAATCTCCAAGCAGTTCCTCTTCTGCACGCCAAGGCTTGAAAAGTTGCAAAAGTGCTAAATAGAAAAACTCCTTTTTTTCTGGAGATTCACCACTCAATTTTCGATGGTTTACTAATTGGCATTTTCTTTGCTTGACCAGGCATCCCTCACTTCCAATTACAGCATACACTCCTTTCTCAATATCTTCTTTGATGTTCCTCTTGAATATATAATTTTGGAGAACCTCATATAGACAAACATTCTCAAGGTGACTGCTTCGATTTGGATAATATGTATCCAACATGTTGGTCTTCAAAATGTCGGTACTGTTTGGCTCCTTTTCCGCCAAATACTCAATTTCCCGGACAGGTTTTAGAACTCGATTTCGCGTTGCAGCAAGACCAAGACTCGCCCAAACGATACTCCTAGATTTGGCATAGAGACTTGCTGAAGACAATCGATCTGAACATTCGTAAGCTCCGATTTCTCGATGCGACAACATCTTCAGACTGAAACTGTACAACTTCTTGCTGAGGCTCTTTTCATGGGATATGTCCTCCCACATATCCTTCAGTTCTGTCTTTTCTTTTTTGGTGATGTAAGATGTCACATACCGAGCCACAGCCATGCAGTTGTCACCCACAAACTGTATATCCATGTTAGCATTCCACATGGACAAAATCACTGGGTTGTAGTCGTTGATGTACTTGGACTCTTCGTTCCTTTTCAAATTGTATGTATTTTTGGGTGATTTCCTCATCACATTATGTCGTAGTGAAGACATCAAACTGTTCACTTTTCCTTTAGAAATCACCGGCCGTGGAAAGTTGAAACGACATTTGGTGTAGAACTTGTCCTTGTTTCTGAATTTACGACGACAGTACTTTCCACAACGATGGCTTTGGAAACGTAGAACTTGTTCTCTTAGGCTTTTCTTCTCCGTTGCATTTGGAACAGCACACGTAGAATACTGTTCTATGAAATTCATCACTAAGTGATCGGGATCTGTTCCAAATTTAGGTGCATCCTTGATCCACAACAACATATGTATATGAGGAGCACCTCTTGCTTGGTACTCCTTTCTCCAGAAGAAATCCAACACCTCTCCAAGAGGTGGATTCTTCTTATTTGTGATGAAAGACATCATAGCTTCAAATTTATGATTGAAGTACCTGCATACATTCACAGGATCCAAAGAACACAGTTCTCCAGGTGTCTTGAATTCAATGTTTTCAATATTTCCATTTGCTTCTCGTAGAAATTCAAGGAAGTCTTCCCAGCCATACTCGGCACAGCTCAGAGTGAGGAACCATGTCGGAGTTCCTAAGTTCCTCAGCATACATTTTAAATCACCATGACGACGATACCAGTACTCATTAGTACCACGCTGACACGCCATGAGATTAATTAAGTGAGAATCCAAAATACTATCTTGGACATTAACTTTATGCATAAAGTCTCTTGCCGAGATATTTCGCATCTGTATACCACTTTTTAAAATGTGGTTCACTGCATATGACAGTCCAGACAGATCGCTTTCAAACAGGAGATGAAACAAATAGGGAATGCATTGACGAAACCTAGGATCTTCTCCATACAATCGTAAAGTCCGGTATTCAGACGCAGGAATTTGATGAGATCGCTCATCATATCTTCCTCCTCGACCTGTGGGAAATAGCTGTGGGAAACACCGAGCTTCCAAACTTTCCTCCCAAACACTAATGGGACTCCCTTTGGCTTGTTTCATTTGAAACAACTCAATAGCATTCCCCATGACTTCCTTGGAATGCAAAGGATGAACACTATAATGTTCATATATTTCTTCACTTTTAGAGGCCTCTACTTTCTCAATTTGCCCAGCACACAAATCGCTATCCTCTTCATCACTTACTTCCTCTTCTGCAACATACACATTCTTATAATACTTATTATTTTTCTTCAAATACACTGTTGCCTTTTTGACTTTCCTAACATCCACTAAATCTTGCCATATTTTCTTATTCTTTGTCGGAACCCCATTAACCAAGATAACCAGAGGTTCCTCTTCCACTTCTTCTACTCCAATTGTGTTAATGTTTTTATTCAAATCTAAAGGCAAATAAACAACTCTTCCCTTTAATCCTCTCTGTAAATCTGCTGGAGGCAACTTCCCTGTCTTTGGCTCCATTCTTACAATAGCCTGAAAGGGATGGATACTTTGAATCAAAATAGATTCATAAGTATTTAAATCCTTCAATTCAGAAGGAATCTCAACCAATTCAAGATTATTATGAACTGCCCTAGCAGGCATCTGGTTTTGGTTTAATTTATTACAACAATAAGTACACACACGTTGATCCGATCCCAAATCAAAATAATTTTCTACCATCAAGTATGTGGCAAAATCCTTCCATTCACTATTATTTTCCCTTTCACTTTTTGCATATAAATCCACTACCTTAGTCTGATTCTTATAATAAGTGCGTCGACAACAAACACAAGTGAAATTAGGCCTCTCACTTGATTTCATCTGAAACGTGGCAATTTCCTTCTGAAAATTATCTGTACTGTAAACCTGTACATTATCTTCCACATTACTCTCTACTTCAGGGTCAATTTGAACATTCTCATCTTTACTACTAAAGTAACAAAACTCAATTTCTTCACAAATATTCTTCACATCTATTTCAGAACCATGCAAAAGAGCAGCACATAATTGTTTAAGTATAATTGCTGGACTCTTTGCATAATACAACATTCTCACTAATTTTCTCACTTTATTATGATGCACTGCTAGCATCCTGAAATGATGAAAAACACTCTGGCATACTCTCCTGGAAAGACAAGCCAGTGAATGACCACGCAAACCTGTTATTTGTCTCACTCTGCAAGGATCTAAATCTTGCAACAACTTCATTTTCTGCTTCAAACTTTTCTTATTAAATGTCCGTATAAAATCACAAAGCAAATTGATGGAAACCTGTCGCACACTGCAAATAGAACTACACTTCCAAATGTACACAGGAGCCTTAGGACGTCTTCCTAAAACCTCATCACTTAGCGCCTCTTCTGTCTCTGTTGTCACAAGTTTTTCTTTTTCAACTGGACAACCATCCTTCACTTCATAAGCTTGACCACGGATGTCAACTGCATGCACCAAATCATTATCCTGAAAATAACTCTCCTCATTAAAAAATGCCTCAGAACTTGAACTATGCATCCATTCTCCGGAAAAAACTTCACAAAAGTTGCTACGATTTACTACTCTCTTCCATCTACTGTTTGTTTTAAAATCAGAAATTACCTTGCTTAGTTTCCTAATTCTATTGATTACCAAAATAAACAACTTTCGCTTAATTTCAAAAGCATGATCAATAATTTTCTCGACATTTTTCTTCTTCTTATAAAATGCCGCTTTCTGTTTGCATTTCTTAATATTTTTTATTAAATTAACTATTATCCGATTACGGAACATTCGTTGTCGAATGTCCCTAAACTGTTCTTTCCTTCTACTATCATGCACAGAGTTATCTCTTCCTCTACCAGTAACATTTTTCATGGGTCTTTCCTTTCCATTTAAATTACTCTTCTTTTTCTGAACTGAAACATTTTGGCGAGAAATAATTTTTTTACTACAAATATTTTTTAAGAAAGACTTTGTGCTCTTACCCGGAGCTTTCTTGGTGTTTTGATAAGTCTTTAGGGAAGAGGACTGCTGCAATAAAACATCACCGTGCTGTCTTTGACGTTTTCGAGCCTTTCTAATTCTATTTTTTGTAGGCATTTTCCAAACTATGAAAGAATCTGCAGTTGAATCTGTTGAAAAATATAATAAAAAATGTTAATAACCACTATTACCAAACAGTAAATGAATAACAGTCATCAAAAACTTAATGCCCTTCTTATTATTTAACATAGCAAATCAAGGCATATGACTGTGTATGATGTTATTTTTCTTTTTTAAATGGAAAGCGTTCTTCATGGTGCAAGTTTCTTGTAAATACGCTCCCACCTGCGAAAAGGAACTTTGCAATGCAAAGCTGCTTGGGTCCCCAGTGTCTGTCAACATTCGAAACAGTCCGGAGCGGCCGCCATCTTATCTCTCGGTAGGATCGAGAGAGAAGAAGAGGTGAAAAACGAAGGGGAAATTTAATGAAATGGGGCAAAGTATACCCCAGTTGACCCCCTAGGAATGTTGTTGGAATTTTTTAAAGGGTCCCCTGGGGAAAATAAAAAAATATATATTTTTCACGATAGAACCGCTTCCCAAACACCGAACTGGGCCGCAAACTGCACGAGAATACGCCATTTTGTGCTTCGTTTTAATTAAATTACTAGGAATAAGGAGGTGCGGGAGACGTATCCTAATCCCTTATATTTTCTGAGAGTGGCTGAGGAGTCTCATATATGTTGATACATGTGTTCCAGCGGCTGTGCGTGATCTTTTTTAAAATTTTTGCTGCGCGACGTCTGTTAACGTTCCATTCGAAGGAAATCAGGAAGTGTTGACCACCAATTTCTCAGTGCGATAAAATATTTTGAGGCATATTATCAAGCCTGTGCGCTAAAATTATCGCCGATAAAGCGGCGACAATGGGCTTGATAATATGCTCTGTGGAATTCCAATCGAAGCCCATTTTAGATGTCTTCACATCTAGCATGTGCTTCGATTGGAAATCCATAGAGCATATTATCAAGCCCATTATCGCCGCTTTATCGGTCGTTTTCGGCCGATAAAGCGGCGATAATTGAAGCGCACAGGCTTGATAAAATACCACATTGTTATAAATGAATCCTTATTGAGACACAATGTCTGCGCCAACTTGCCTTTTTTACAATGCCACAATTTTGTCGTGCACGGCAGCCATTTTACATGCCAGGCTGGTCTCAGCCTATCACCTAGCCCTGCGAATGTAGGGAAATATTATCAAACCTGTACACTAAAATTATCGTCGCATTATCGGCCGAAAACGGCTGATAAAGCGGCGATAATGGGCTTCATAATATGCTCTGTGGAAATCCAATCGAAGCCCATGTTGGATAACATGGCTAAAAACTACTCAGCACCATTGTTTGGACATTATTAACATGGCTATGTAACTCCCATAATCAAAATTTTAATTTGCCAAGCACACTTGTGTTACTGCATGCCAGAATGCTACACCGAATATGCAATTACAATTTCGCAAAGTAACAAAATCTATTTCTATATCACTACAGACAAAGCCACAATTTAAAAACACAGCTTTCTTCATCATTTTCTCCTTAGCGATAAAAAGCGGTAGCAATGCATGAATATCACGCTGAAAAGTCAGCGATATTCATGCATTATCCTGCAAATGCTCTTAGCCATGTTATCCACCTCCCATTGGATAACATGGCTAAGAACTGCTCGCAAATGCGAAAAAAAACGGCCGCAATGCATGAATAACGCTGAAAAGTCAACGATATTCATGCATTATTCAGCAAATGCTCTTAGCCATGTTATCCACCACCCATTGGATAACATGACTAAGAACTGCTCAGAGCCCCATGAGGAACGCTTTCCATTTAAAAGAGAAAAAATATCATCATAGAAAAGAATCGTTTTTAAACACAGCATATAAATCAATTGTATACCAGCATTCAAGAGGAAATGACTGAAAATGTCCTTGAGACACACGAAAGCGTTTTCTGGAATGCCCTAGCACCATTTTTCCGACATTATTAACATGGCTATGTAACTCCCATAATCAAAATCTAAATTTGCCAAGCGCAGGTGAGAGCGTATTTACAAGACACTTGCCCCATGAGGAATGCTTTCCATTTAAAAATGAAAAAATAACATCAAAGACACTCAAATGCCTTATAAATATGACCCAAAACAACCTATGAAGCTCTAACAGTACATATCCAAAATTTAATTGATTTCAAAATGGTTTTTAAAAACAACATATCTGTTTCAGATTACATAAAAGACCATGGAATGCGCTTCATATACAACAATACCTTGAGTTACTACATGCCAGAATCCTACACCGAATATGCAAATACAATTTCTCAAAGTAACAAAATCTATTTCTATATCACTATAGACAAAGCCACAGTTTTAAAACACAGCTTTCTTCATCATTTTCTCCTTAAATCATTCTATTCTATATCTAAAAAAAATAAATCTTTTCTCACCTTAGCACATACTTTTTGGATTTTAAAAACAGTCTCAGAAATACACCAAATTGTCTTCAGCAGAAGAAAAAGGATGCACTCCAGAGGCTGCAGCTATTGAAAGCACAGAAATACAGATATTCATTTCACATATCTCTCATATTAGCCAATCATAACTCTTCCCTCACTTTTTTCAAATCAAAACCCTTCCCCCCCTCTGCCCTCTCTGCCTTTTTTCCATAGCAACGACCTCCTGGAAGACCTCTCATGTTTGCAAATTCACACAACAATGTTTCAATTGAACTCTGAACTCTCAGTGCACCTGCGTATCCAGTGCAATCTTTCATTAAAAGTTTCTTCCTTGACCATTGAAATTACATGTTTCAAGAACACATCCATGCACCCTAACTTTCTGTTTTCAGAAATGGAAATGCGCCAATCACTGCTAATGAATCATTAGCATTGGAAATCCACAGTTTTTTTTCTTTACAAACTCCTACTGTTTCAACTGCCCTTTCATTACCACACTTCATCTGACTGCAGCACAACCTTCTCCAACCATGTTTAACGTCTGGATTGTTGGACATAGTTACATCCACTGGGCTCAAAGGTATGCTGACAACAGAAATTTACACAACCTCAATTTACAAGATGTGGAAATTAAATGGTTGGGCCAAAGAGGATTAAAATGTCACCAATTGATACCATTGGTGAAAACCTTTATGCATTTGCCAAAACCTGACCTGTTAATAGTGCATTGTGGAGGTAATGATTTGGGCACTTTAACAGGAGTAGGTCTGGAAATGCTTTTAAAGGACACCTTTGAGCAATTAATGGCACTTTTTCCTCAAACTGCCTTGGTATATTCCAATATATGCCAAAGACAGAAATGGAGGTGGTCCAACCAATTTGGTCCACAAATTGAGAAAGCGAGGAAGCATGTGAACAAATCTGTTTCAGCTTTCATGAGAGACCATGGAATGGGCTCCCTGTACAATAATAACTTGCGTTACTACATGCAAGATATCTACAGAGGAGATGGAGTTCACTTCTCAGATGAGGGCAACAGAATTTTCATTCTGAATTTAAGACTGTGCATTGGTACCTACTTATAAGTACCTAAATGGAACATAAACCCAAAAGCTCTTCTCAGAGCTACTCTTCATCTGATCACGCACAATTAATACTTTTCTCTAACTTATTTCTGTAATTTTCAACAAACTACGCTCAAAGAGCGCTACCCGGTACGCGAACTGGAAGCTAACCGCCCAAAATTATTTTAAAAATGTTTTTTCTCCGCACATATGGTCCTCCTCAGCCACCCTCAGAAAACCTGGGGGGTCAAACTACTTGTACCGTGTCCCCTTCTACCCTTTCTGAACATTATTTAACCTCCATTTTATATGTTAATTCGACCGAAACACAAAATGGTGGACTCCCGTTACGCTTCTAGTTCGCGGACTAAACTGCTTCCCGGGAAGCGGCCCAAAGAAAAGGTGGGAAAGTAATTCAAAGAAAAAGGACTGGAGACACTCTCACCAAATATAGATTAACTCATACTACATAACAATCCCTTTCATTTTCACAAATTTGATTGAAATTCCATTTAGCCATTAAGCCTTTAGACCTCTCTAAATACCTTGAGGTAAATTACTTCACAAAACACATCTGAAGTGTTGGAATTGACAACCAATAAAAATCTTACTTTCATTTTCTACTTTTATTACCTGATATTTGATTGGTTATATACCTGAATATATATAAAGGAAGAGAAGAAAACACAGCCATTTTGACTGCTACTTCTTGTTGTACATCACATTTCAATACTTACCTAAGACTTCAACTTGTTTCTGAAGGTAAGTTGTTATTTTTAAAAATGAAGTTTATTGTACACTATAACTTGATATGGTAGACTTTTTCTGATACATATACACTATCCCTCTGTAGTAGTTATGGATTTAGATAGACTTCTCTGTTATAGTTAGGAATGGAGTTAGGCTTCTCTTCGTTAAATTACATACACTTTTTTATAGTCATATTTCCACTCTGATACTATACACTGCCAAAAGAAAAATTCACTGATAAAAACTACCTATCTAAAATTAATCCCAACAGTGCCCAATCTCTACTAATATATATTTTTTTATTCAAAATTTCAGGCAAAATGGAAGGCGAACAACAAGTTACATTTTCAATTGAACTGAAGTAAAGCAGCCAAGACAAAATTGATGACTTTATGGATGACAGTAGAGACCACGAACTTCTACAATGTGTTGAAGCAGTGGACAACCTGCTTCAAAATGAAAAAAAATTACACCCTATAATAAATTATGACATTTCTGACAATGAAATGTTAGAAAATTTAATAAAGTATGAAACACAATCATAATAAAAAAAAAAAAAATAAAGAAAACAAAAAAAAACCAACAAAAACAACAAATAATTAACATACAGTATTAGAAAAATCTATCATTCTTTTATCCTTATAGTACGCTGCCCAGAGCGCTACCCGGTTCGCGTACTAGGAGCTCACCACGCATAAATATTTATTTATTTTTTTTTTTTTTTGCCCTGCAGAAACCTTTTACAACCTCCACATAAAACCTAGGGGGTCAGGGAGGATCTACTATGCCCCCTTATCGAAATTTCCCCCTTTGTTTTGGCCTCCTCTTATCTCTCGATCCTACCGAGAGACAAGATGGCGGCCGCACCGGACTGTTTAGAATGTTGACAGACACCGGAGAGCCAATCAGCTTCGCTTCGCATAGTTCCGATAAGCGAAAAGTACGCGAACCGGATCGCTGCCCGGAGCGCTGTTACAGATTTATATCTTGATTTAAACGTTAATTTCTCAAAATCCACTGAAGCACATATATTGAGACCTAGCAAAGGCACATCGGGCTAACAGTCCCTACAATTTTGCCAAGTTTTGTGGAAATCCATTCAGCCGTTCGAGCTAAAAGTGAGTCCAACCGCCCTATGGAAAACTCAATGTTAAAAACGCGTTTTGGGACCCCCCTTTTTTCTCAGCCCCCCCTTGACGAAACCCCCCCAAATTTCCAGGAGCTGCTCAGAAACAAAATGTGCCATTTTCCTGAAAATTTCAGCCGATTCCGTCGACAAACGCCAAAGTTATTAGACATAGAATTTTCAGAAATCCCATAGGGAAAAAATCCTAACTATATATACCTACTGGCGACCGCCAGTAGGTAATATATATATATATATACACACAAAGAACCTCCTCAAGAAAAGAAGAAGAGGCCACAGTAGGGGAGACAGTGGAGGCTTCTTTATTGTAAGTAACGCCATCTATAGGGCGAATGCATTTCGGCTTCTTTCTCTGCCTTCCTCAGCGCCAATGGTGAAAACAGGATGAGGGCGCCATCAGAGGTTTAAATACCATGCCCCCTCCTGATAGGTGTCAATGAGCTCCGCCCCCCCACAAAACAAAAGTTTGTATTGGTGCAAGTCCAACATGTAGGATGCCAGGTGCATCAATACTACAAGTCCCAGAGTGCTGTGTTTTTTTCTGGTTAACATGCGGGGGTAGTTGAAAACAGTTTGCGGGAAATTGAACGCCTTTTTGCTCCAATGCTGATGCCTCCTCTGCTATATATATTCCAAAGAAAGCAGCTTCTGCTGAAAATCCTTCGCCTTCCCAGGGATGGCTCAGTGCCGGTGGAGGGACATTATGTTTAGGCTTATCCTTCTGTCCCTCGACACCCATGAACTATGTATACCACAATATAGACGCCTTTTTTTTTTAAAAAGTTAAAATTTAAGGAAATGGCACAAATTGAAACCTGTTAAAAGTAAAACAAATCAAAGCAGCAATTACCTAGGAGGTGAGGACAGGCTCATTATAGGGGATATAGACACCATGATGGCATTAGATGAATTAAACAATGACAAAAATGACCCTAACTTGAGTTCTGATGCCATACGCACACTTGATGCTTTGGAAATACAACACGATCTAGCAGTAGGTACTAGATTTAAACCTAAGTCTACATTTCTGCCTAAGATGAAGCACGACAACATCGATACTTTTCAAGAGCAGGTGGGCAAAGAATTTTTGGCATTCCGCAGTAAAAATTGGCCTAAACATATGAAAAATTTCAAGTACAATCTGAGGGCAACCCAGAACCAAGCCATGAAGGATCTTGCTTCGGATAACAGTTTTGTGATCAGGCTAGCTGACAAAGGTGGTAATATCGTTTTTCTACCCAGAGACATGTATATCCTAGAGGCTGAATGTCAATTGAACGACTCTAAAACCTACAGAACATCTAACCGGATGGAGTATAATTTAAGTATTCAAGTATTATAAGCATATGGGATAAACTTACGGAATGGAATGACAAAGGTTGGATTGAATGGGATGAGTACTGTTTTCTTAAACGTGATCATCCTGTACTCCCCATTCTGTATCTCCTCCCCAAAATCCACAAAAGTTAAAGTAATCCTCCTGGCAGACCTATAATCTTGTCCAGAGGAAGTGTACTTGAGAATGTGTCCAGATACGTGGACCATTTTTTATGAGAGTATGTGATGGATTTACCTACATATGTGAGAGACTTTTTAGAAAACATCGACAAACTATCATGGGAGAGTGACTATTTATTAATAACGATGGATGTCAACTCCCTGTACACGGTGATAGAACACAAACAAGGACTTGAAGCATGTGCCATATTTCTCAAAGGGAGTAATGTGGAATATCTGGGACATACTACCATGATCCTGGACATGATCATGCACTGTTTGGAAAATAATTTAGTTTTATTTAATAATGAGATCCTTGTACAAACCCATGGTACTGCGATGGGGACATCTTTTGCACCAAGTTTCGCTAATTTATTCATGGGGGCTTGGGAGCATGACATCAGAAAGTGTAGCAACCTTGAAAATGATTTCGAAAGGGTTATTCTATGGCTACGCTATATTGACAACATTTTTGTTGTATAGAAGGGTGGAAAAGATCAAGCCCTTGATTTTGTCAACAGACTTAATCAAAATCAGATGAATATAACCTTGACATGCAATATAAGTAAAGAAGAAGTTGAGTATCTGGATACAAAGGTACAGATACGGCATAACAAGGTTGAAACCGTTCTCCATCGCAAAAGAACGGCTGCAACACCTTATTTTACGCTCTGAGCAGCCATCCAGAAAATCTCAAATGGAGCATTCCATATGGAGAGCTGCTCAGAGCAAAAAGGAATTGCAGCACTGAATCTGATTTCTCCAAAGAACAGTCAGCCATGACACAAAGATTTCTGACAAGAGGCTATCCTCAGTGGGTAGTTAACAGGGCCATTAACAAAATCATATTGGTGAAACGTGAGGATTTACTTATGGAAGGTGCATACAGACAAAAAGTAGATTCAGATAATAACACCACACGTGTTATTTTGCACTACAATGGGAATTCCAACCAGGTCAGAAAATGCATAGCTAAAAACTGGAATATCTTAAAGAAAGTGCCATCATAGGTGATACTTTACCTGACAGACCCAGCATAACATATAGACGTGGTCGCAACTTGAGGGATATCCTAGTACATAATTATATCAGCGAAAGTAACACCCACAGGGGAGTAGACCTACAGGGATTTTACCCCTGTGGTCACTGTAAGGCCTATGGTAACACCAAGATGGCAAAAGAATACTGGAATCCAGGAACCAGTAGTATGAGAAAAATAAAGCAATTTCTCACATGTACCAGTATGTTTGTTGTGTATGTTTTAGTCTGCCCATGCAATCTTAAATACGTGGGCAGCCCTACACACATGGTGAAAAAACGCATTCTTGAACACACAAGAACGATTAGGAAAAATGACAAGCAATACCCTATAGCCCGCCATTTTGAGGCCTTTCCTTTTTCTGACCCAACCAAATTGTCCTTCTTCATTATAGAACAGGTCAAGCCTAACCAAAGAGGTGGCAATCGTACCATGAGACTCAGGCAGAAAGAATCTAAATATATCATCAGTATGTGCATACGCTACCTGAAAGGGCATAATATGGATGAAGAACTGAGTTTACATTTATATGAAGAATAGAGCCTGTTTAGCAAAGCATACAATAATGTTTAGCACGTATAAGGAATATATTGTACATTATGTAATTGATATAGAACTATGTACTCTTCTAATCTACGTGTTATTTTCTTCTTATCTTCTCTCTTCTATCACAGGAAGAAAGGGAGGGACATTGTCTCAGGCTTTCGTCACCTGTACCCTAATCCTTTCTCCGTGGTCCATCTTCTATTTCTCTCCGGTTATGTAATATAAGTTGCTGTCTGCAATTATTTTATACGCATGTGCACATGTACACATTGCTTTTATATTTCATTGTTTCACAATTTCACAGTTTGCACCGTAGGAGAATGAGGCCAACCCCCCTTAACCAGCCCAAGACATCTCATGTTTGCATACTTTTCAGTCGGTTTCACCCATGGAAGGTGTTCCTTTGTTACCAATATCCTACTAACCAGGGTATACGTACTTGTAATGGACTACACACCAGCCTATGCTACCTCTTTCATTACTGCACTTACACATTTTTAATTCCTTTGACTCCCCACTATTGCACTAACCAGCAATAAACTTTAATCTCAATTGATTCGCTGTGGGGAATCGATCATACGTCTTGTAGAATGAAAAAGTTGCGGATGTATTCAGTCACATTCAACACACCTACTGCAGCTGCACCGCAGCTGTACCGGGCTATTTCCACCGCCACTAACCTTTGCTCAACATCGCATGTTAGCAGAACTTTGCACCGCATGACAAGGTTTTGGATGTACCCAGTCCCATTCAACACATACATTGCAGCTGCAACGCAGCTGTATTGGGTTATTTCCACCGCTACCAGCCTCTGTCTAACATCGCATGTTAGCGGTCAAGTGGGCGGGACATTTTTTTTGAGTAACTACATCTCCCACAATACACCGTGTTGGTGCGCAGTTATACGATACGGTACAGTAATTTATGTACCTCATTTAGTCCCTATATTTCAAGCTAATTGTCATTGTCAAGGTGAGGAATGATTTCCGTAATCTGTATATTACATACAAACATTAGCAAACTGTACAGCAGCGCACATTTACATATGATCACTATGTGCAGTCTCACTGTAACAATATGTAGCGGGATTGTTGTGTGGGTATGCCAATATCATCCGATGCTCGCAATTTTCATGTATGTTTATATCTACGATGTACTACTACTACTAGTTTGTAATCACGCCAACATGAAGTTATAATATTGCTGTTGGTATCCACTTTCTATTAACATGGGTCATGAGGAAACTGACTTCAAATAGACAAACTTTAATGAATTCCGTTGTGTGATCAAGCGCTCTTTGGAGCGTGAAACGCGCAATGGAAAGGTTTATGGAGTGAACAAACCTTTACAACTTGGGTACTTTGCGGATGCTGTGTCATTATTTACAACCTGAGTGCTCGTTTGGAACTCCATTTTCGTGGTAATATATATATATATATATATATATATATATATATATATATATATTACGCTCAAAGTTTCCTTTAGATCCTCAGGAAAAAGTCGCAGCACTCAAGAGGGTACGGGTAACCACATATTTATGTTGTATGCAGGAGCTACAGAGACGCGTTTCGGCGTGCTGCATTCGTCAGTGTATATATATATATATATATATATATATATATATATATATATATATATATATATATATATATATATATATATTACCTACTGGCGGTCGCCAGTAGGTATATATAGTTAGGATTTTTTCTCTATGGGATTTTTGAAAATTCTATGTCTAATAACTTTGGCGTTTGTGGACGGAATTGGCTGAAATTTTCAGGAAAATGGAACATTTTGTTTCTGAGCAGCCCCTGAAAATTTGGGGGGGTTTCATCAAGGGGGGGCCGAGAAAAAAGGGGGTCCCAAAACGCGTTTTTCCCATGTTAATTTCCATAGGGCGGTTGGCCTCACTTTTAGCTCGAACGGCTGAATGGATTTGCACGAAACTTGGCAAAATTGTAGGGACTGTTAGCCCGATATGCCTTTGCTAGGTCTCAATATATGTGCTCCAGTGGATTTTGAGTAATTTAGGTTGAAAAAAAGATATATATCTGGGCGGAGCCTAACCACACATCTGATCTGATTGGCTGTCAGCACTTCATCCAAGAAGTGTTGGCAGCCATCTTGGGACCAATATACATGATAGCACCTCATTAAAAAGCATTGTAGTTAATAGAGGGTTTTAGGACTTTAGTTACATTATAAATCATTTGTTGATGGTACCATACTCGTTTTAGGAATTGTGGTGGGTTCTAAGGTGATTTTACCATGTGAAAAAACCTTCTGCTGTGATATCATGAATATTGTTTGAAAGAAAACTAATATCTCATGATTTTCCCACAGTGGTTTGGAAGGGGATCTATAAGCTAAACTGAAAGCATATTTTCTGTAAATTCACATTATCTTTCTCAGTCATGTGAAAATGAAGTCTGACATTCTCAGTAAAACATGTACATCCAACAAGGACAGAGACTGTCAGTTGATTCCTTTATGTTCTACTGCAGCCTCCTAGAGTGTTCTAAAGAACAACTAGAGCGCTAACAGTCCTACTTATTACAAAGGTATGGCACACCTGAAGCCATCTTGATTGGAATAAAGTGGTAACTCTTAAAACATTTAATTTAAAAAGAAACAACATGAGG
This sequence comes from Lissotriton vulgaris, assembly GCF_964263255.1. NCBI lineage: Eukaryota > Metazoa > Chordata > Amphibia > Caudata > Salamandridae > Lissotriton > Lissotriton vulgaris. The sequence continues at coordinate 19,497 of NW_028251653.1, read as the reverse complement.
GGGTATATTTTGCCATAGAAAGTATGATTAGTGCTGCAGAATGAAAAATTAGGGCACATTTTGAGTGACTTCTCAAATCCTTTTCTATTTCATTAAAACATTCTGACATGCAGTCTCCCAAAATGGCCACCAGAGACAAAAGAGCCCAAATGTAGCCCAAATATCACCCAGATGTAGCCCAAGTATAGCCCAATGACAGAATGTCCCAGAGTGTTCTAAAGAACAACTAGAGCGCTAACAGTCCTACTTATTACAAAGGTATGGCACACCTGAAGCCATCTTGATTGGAATAAAGTGGTAACTCTTAAAACATTTAATTAAAAAAGAAACAACATGAGGGGGTATATTTTGCCATAGAAAGTATGATTAGTGCTGCAGAATGAAAAATTAGGGCACATTTTGAGTGACTTCTCAAATCCTTTTCTATTTCATTAAAACATTCTGACATACAGTCTCCCAAAATGGCCACCAGAGACAAAAGAGCCCAAATGTAGCCCAAATATCACCCAGATGTAGCCCAAGTATAGCCCAATGACAGAATGTCCCAGAGTGTTCTAAAGAACAACTAGAGCGCTAACAGTCCTACTTATTACAAAGGTATGGCACACCTGAAGCCATCTTGATTGGAATAAAGTGGTAACTCTTAAAACATTTAATTTAAAAAGGAACAAAATGAGGGGGTATATTTTGCCATATGAATTATGATTAGTGCTGCAGAAAGAAAAATTAGGGCACATTTTGAGTGACTTTTCAAATCCTCTTTTATTTCATTAAAAAATTCTGACATGCAGTCTCCCAAAATGGCCACCAGAGACAAAAGAGCCCAAATGTAGCCCAAATATCACCCAGATGTAGCCCAAGTATAGCCCAATGACAGAATGTCCCAGAGTGTTCTAAAGAACAACTAGAGCGCTAACAGTCCTACTTATTACAAAGGTATGGCACACCTGAAGCCATCTTGATTGGAATAAAGTGGTAACTCTTAAAACATTTAATTTAAAAAGGAACAAAATGAGGGGGTATATTTTGCCATATGAATTATGATTAGTGCTGCAGAAAGAAAAATTAGGGCACATTTTGAGTGACTTCTCAAACCCTCTTCAATTTCATTAAAAAATTCTGACACACAGTCTCCCAAGATGGCCACCAGAGACAAAAGAGCCTAAATGTAGCCCAAATATCACCCAGATGTACCCCAAGTATAGCCCAATGACAGAATGTCCCAGAGTGTTCTAAAGAACAACTAGAGCGCTAACAGTCTTACTTATGACAAAAGTATGGCACACCAGAAGCCATCTTGATTGGAATGAAGTGGTAAGTCTGAAAACACTCAATATAAAAAGGAACAACATGAGGGGGTTAATTTTGCCATAGAAAGTATGATTAGTGCTTCAGAAAGAAAAATTAGGGATCATTTTGAGTGACTTCTCAAATCCTCTTCTATTTCATTAAAAAAATTGTGACATGCAGACTAAAACATGCATTTTGAATACCAGCAGCAGACGTCCCTGGTGAGCAGTAGCTTTACTACAGTGATCTAATGTGCAACTAGAGTGCTAACATTCAGAATTTATGGCAAATGTGTGACACATCTGAATGCCTTCTTGATGGAACCAAAGTAAACAAGCATTGAAAATGCAATAGATCTCGCCCTCGTTTAAGTTAAAGCCATTCTGTTTGTAATGAGGTGGCTTTTTAGCTTTGCTTTTATTAGTGTTTTTTCAACTTTCATGTAAATACCATGCATCTGTATGCATATAAGTATATGTATGCATGCATTTATGTTTGTATTTATATAGATATACAGATGATATATGTTTATATATGTATGTATATATATATATATTCACTGAAAAAACCATAGGCTATAGACCATATATAGTTAGGAATTAGCATTTACAAAACCTTGAAAATTCACTGAAAAAACCATAGGTTATAGACCATATATAGTTAGGAATTAGCATTTACAAAACCTTGAAAATTCACTGAAAAAACCATAGGTTATAGACCATATATAGTTAGGAATTCGCATTTACAAAACCTTATTTTACTCACACAAAACCATTGAAATTCCATATATAGTTAGTTGCACTAACTATATATCGCGCACCCGCAATCCACTGCTGATGATGTCACATATTACATCATTCATGACATGGTCAGTGACATCACTGATGACATCACTGATGACATCTCAAATGACATCACTGATGACATCACTGATGACAACATCCAGTGACTGTATGTTTCTGTAAAGTTAAAATATGTCTTACATATTGAAGAATGAGTGGATGTATAAGTGTCTGGATGAAGGATTTAGTAGGTGCATGACTGACTGTATGAGTGAGTGATTAAATGTGTCTCACTGAGTGCATGGGTTAGTGACTAAACTGTCTTAATTTGTGCATCATTATGTCTGTTGTTCTGTAAACTGTTGCATGTGTTGATAAGTAGCTATATGAGTAACTATATGGGTTATTGATTGATTGCCCAAGTATTTGTATGGGAGACTGAGTGTGTGTGTGGGTGGCTGGGAGGTGTATGACTCTGTGCATAGATGTGTGAGCAGTTGATTCACTAGATGTATGGTTTCAAAAGTGCATGTGGAAACAGCTGTATGGGCGGTTGACTGTGTGCATGAGTGTATTGGTGAGTGAATGGATATCTCAGTGCTACATGTCAAAGTAAGTACATATGTAAAACACAGTACATGTGAGAGTTGACATATATAAATAACTGTGCATAAGAGCCAGTGAATGTGTGAGTGGCTGTATGCATCATTGTGAACTTGTATCAGGGATTGTATAAGAGAGTAAATATGTGTTAGTATATGTTTGAATAAGTAAAGTTTGTATAACTGTATAGTTGAGGAAATGGAGGTGTGATTGATTCTTTGCATGACTGACTAGGTGTGTGAGTAACTCCATGGATGAGTGACAGTCTGTGAGTGTCTGTTTACACTGATTGTATCTAAGGTTATATTAGAGTCTGAAGAGGTTCATCGTATTATCACATGAATGATATCATCAGTGATGTGATCAGTAATGTCAAATGAGATGTCATCAGTGATGTCATCAGTGATGTCATTCGAGATGTCATCAGTGATGTCATTTGAGATGTCATCAGTGATGTCATCAGTGATGTCACTGACCATGTCATGAATGATGTAATATGTGACATCATCAGCAGTGGATTGCGGGTGCGCGATATATAGTTAGTGCAACTAACTATATATGGAATTTCAATGGTTTTGTGTGAGTAAAATAAGGTTTTGTAAATGCGAATTCCTAACTATATATGGTCTATAACCTATGGTTTTTTCAGTGAATATATATATATATATGTATATGTATATGTATATATATATATATATATATTTATATATATATATGTGTGTGTGTATATATATATATATATATATTCACAGAAAAAACCATAGGTTTTAGGCCATATATAGTTAGGGATTAGCATTTACAAAACCTTAATTTACTCGCAAAAAACCATAGAAATTCGCATATATAGTTAGATGCAATAACTATATATCGTGCACCCGCAACCCACTGCTGATGATGTCACATATTACATCATTCATGACATGGTCAGTGACATCACTGATGACATCACTGATGACATCTCAAATGACATCACTGATGACATCACTGATGACAACACCCAGTGACTGTATGTTTCTGTAAAGTTAAAATATGTCTTACATATTGAAGAATGAGTGGATGTATAAGTGTCTGGATGAAGGATTTAGTAGGTGCATGACTGACTGTATGAGTGATTGATTAAATGTGTCTCACTGAGTGCATGGGTTAGTGACTAAACTGTCTTAATTTGTGCATCATTATATCTGTTGTTCTGTAAACTGCTGCATGTGTTGATCAGTAGCTATATGAGTAACTATATGGGTTATTGATTGGTTGCCCAAGTATTTGTATGGGAGAGTGAGTGTGTGTGTGTGGGTGTCTGGGAGGTGTGTGACTCTGTGCATAGATGTGTGAACAGTTGATTCACTAGATGTATGGGTTCAAAACTGCATGTGGAAACAGCTGTATGGGTGGTTGACTGTGTGCATGAGTGTATTGGTGAGTGAATGGATATCTCAGTGCTACATGTCAAAGTAAGTACATATGTAAAACACAGTACATGTGAGAGTTGACATATATAAATTACTGTGTATAAGAGCTAGTGAATGTGTGAGTGGCTGCATGGATCATTGTAAACTTGTATCAGTGATTGTATAAGAGAGTAAATATGTGTTAGAATATGTTTGAATAAGTAAGGTGTGTATAACTGTATAGTTGAGGAAATGGAGGTGTGATTGATTCTTTGCATGACTGACTAGGTGTATGAGTAACTCCATGGATGAGTGACAATCTGTGAGTGTCTGTTTACACTGAGTGTATCTAAGGTTATATTAGAGTCTGAAGAGGTTCATCGTATTATCACATGAATGATGTCATCAGTGATGTCGTCAGTGATGTCATTTGAGTTGTCATCAGTGATGTCATCAGTGATGTCACTGACCATGTCATGAATGATATCATTTGAGATGTCATCAGTGATGTCATCAGTGATGTCACTGACCATGTCATGAATGATGTAATATGTGACATCATCAGCAGTGGGTTGCGGGTGCGCGATATATAGTTATTGCATCTAACTATATATGCGAATTTCTATGGTTTTGTGCGAGTAAATTAAGGTTTTGTAAATGCTAATCCCTAACTATATATGGCCTAAAACCTATGGTTTTTTCTGTGAATTTCAATGGTTTTTTAATAGCAAATATCAAAAGCTGTCAAATGTCAAGTACGTGGTAGGTCAAAACATTTTCGTATTTATGCACGCTGATGTGCTTTGAACGCTGCCCCCCCCCCCTCTTTTCTCTTAGTAGTACTCTCTCTTTGCAGATAGTGAAGGGTAGTTAACGCAGGCCTTTGCCCCCGTTGTAATCCGTCGTGCCTGCTTGTCTCTCCATTTGATTGATTGTTATCCAAGCATTTACTGTTTTAGAATTGATTCTCTTTGGTTCATTCTCTATTTACAAACAAGCACAAAGTCGCAATACTCTGTTTAGTGTTTGCAGATAGTGAAAAATCGTGTAAAAAAACAAAAGTAATCGAGCAAAATCAGTTGGCCACTAATGGGTTCTCTTTTTGACCTCACTAAAATAGAAACATTAGGAACAACCCTTCATGAGAAATATGAAAATAGTGAGATGAACTGAGCTCCACACCATGCGGGCTGCAAGACAGCTCGGCTCCGCCACCCACCCCGCCCAAAATAACGATAAACTCTATGCAAATATTATAAATATATACAACACACCAGCAAAGTAACAGGGTAAAACATTTTATTAAATAACTATTTACATAACTATTTTATACTTTTTGTTGCCTGATCCGGCTAGCTCAATCGATCGAGCATGAAACTCATGCACTCTGATAGCAAGCGTTGCTGCTGATGCCATGCAGACAAAAACTGGTTTTCAGTTGGTACATTCATCAAGATTTTTCCATCCAAGGCTGGTTGAGAGTTTGTAGAACGATGGCTTCAGATTTTCAACATACAGTGTGGTGGCGGGGACTGGGAGGGGGCACTTGGCTCCTGCCCCCTCCCCAAGTCGTGTTGCCCTGGTGTGGCCTAAGATCGCCCCCGACATAGGCGGCCGGCTCCCGGGGTCCGGCGGAACTTTTTGCCGTTTGATGACTCTTCCATTCTGGACCTTGTCCCACAATCCGTTTGACCTGAAGACACGCTGTAGTGGGGCGCCCCTTTACCGTTTCAGTTGCCATTCCGGCCGTTTTTGCTACACTGTGCCTCTTCCGCCATTCAGCTGTTTACCGCCCGCTCTTGCGACTACAGCGTCTCGCTAACCATGTAGTTGAGTTGCTCCCGCTCTTGCGATGCAGCGATAGGCGGCTGCCACAGGACTCTCAAAATGGCGGCCGGCTCTTCAGATTTGGGCGTGATCCACTAAAATGGCCCTGGGACATCTTGGAACTCGGACGCTTGTCTACTAGGGCTTGGGCCCCACTCTCGAAAGCGTCCCCTGAGCCTTGAAGATTCTACAAAAGTCTTGGGGGCCCCCGACACCCACAGGCTTCTGGTGGGGAGCGGCTGCCATGATTGCTCGTGAAATGGCCACGACTGAGCTACGAGATGGTGGTGCTCTCATGCTGACGCCAGCTTCAGTCTGAAACATCCAGAAACACTGTAGACTACCAATTCAATCAGTTCCGGTAGCGCCCCAACGTGACCCGGTAGGGAAGAACTTGCCCTCCCCTCTTTGACTGATGGTTCTTGTTGCCTGTCCCTTCTCTTGTCATTTAATAGAACTTTTTAGACTGCTGAAAGGGGTTGTGTTCCGACCGCTGGTTGGTGGAGACATTTTGACTATATTCTGGACCTACGTTGTCGCGTAATGCGTCAAATGACGCGCCGCGTTAGCGCACCCGGAAGTGCTCCGGTGCGCAAAGCGCAGCTTCCCGGAAGCGATCCGGGGCGCGGCGCGTAACGTAAGCATAACAGGTCATGTGACTTGTTTATAAAACTTTTCATTGGTTCATTTTACTTTTGTTATTCTAATGATGAAAGGCTTGGCCATATGACCTAAAAATTACGCTTTTTATTGCTTTCGAACATTATTTTTTCTTAAACATATATGTTATAATGTTCCAGGCTAATGTACTCTCCCGGAAAATTTACAACTGTCCTGCAAGTAAAATATATTCCTTTTTCTAGCAAAAGGGCGTTTCTTCGTCCCATGACGGAGCCGTTGAGCAAAAGATGCTCGGCCTGCTGTCTTAGTCGCCGATACGCCTGAATATCAGATTCTTATCGATCACTTTATGTTGCAGGAGTAAAAAACACAACAGCCCTTGACCATTTATCTTAACTGCGTTCCTGCGTATTATACCTTTTATCCGTCATGTAATTGGACTGCTTTATTTCACTTGCCTTTTACTGATTCGAAAACAGTGAGTAAAATTAAAAACTTTACCAATGTAAATACTACTACCATGTTTTGTTTTAAAAACCTTTATTGTGAAAATGTCAGTATACAAATACGGGCCTATAACCACGTGGGCCGGCCACGGAGCAAACTGGAATCGTATATGATGAGGAGACATTTACACTGTAGAGGAACGTAACGAGCTGGCCATTAGGTTGCAAGAACTAAGGTGTCTAACAGTTGCGGAATCGGTAGACGTACATTTTGTAATTAAAATACGACAGGGCCACTTACAATAAAATTTACTAGATATACATTTGCGGGCAAGTACCATGGGTGACGTTAATTCAAACTTACAATAGTACAGTAATCAATAACACATCAGAACTTAATATCAATAAGGATGTCGAAATATTCAATCAATTCTCGTCCCCGCCCGCCATGTGCTTCAAAACTGCATACGTATCTCGTGATATCAAGGTTGTGCAACCAGTACACAACAAGGAGTTACCAGTCCCATTTATACCAGCGCCATTTTGGGCGAGGCCGGGCAGGTCCAGGATATAGTCATAATGTCTCCACCAACCAGCGGTCGGACCAGAACCCCTTTCGGCAGTCAAAAAAGGTTCAGTTAAATGACAACAGAAGAGATAGGCAACAAGAGCCAACAGTCAAAAGAGGGGAGGACAAGATCTAAAGCCATTGTTCTACAAACTCTCAACCAGCCTTGGATGGAAAAATCCTGAAGAATGTACAAACTGAAAACCAGTTTTTGACTGTATAGCATCACCAGCAACGCTTGAGTCAGCTTTGTGTGAAGCCGCCATTTTGATTCAATCAATAGCGTCCCCTTGCACACATTCAGGGACCTGGTCGTGTCTTCAGGTCAAACGGATTGTGGGACAAGATGCAGAAAGGAAAAGGAAAAAAGTTCCGCCGGACATCGGGAGCCGGCCGCCTATGTCATGGGCGATCTTTGTCACACCAGAGCAATAGTGAAGCTGCAGCAGGTGCAAATAAGCTTCAGACAGTGTTACAAGCACTGCTCAGAACTCTCAACTATCGCACTCAACATCCAGGACTTGCAATCCGGATCTTGGCGCCTTGTGCTGGTTCCGACCTATTCACACATCGGTCCACTACTGACATCACCTCATAAGCCAACGGGGCACCCCACGCCGACTTTCGGCGCAGCATTGTAGGATGGCCACACCAGTGCGGAAACTTGCTAGACACCACCTCGGTGCCATCCAGATCTCGGCGCGTTATGCTGCCTTCGGCCTACTGTAGCCGCAAGTGCGGACGCAACTCAGCTGGATAGCGAGTGAAACACCAAGGGGCGCCCCACTGCAGCCGAGGAGCCTCCATCTTGGGAGCGACGCACAGCATCACATTGCTTTCCAATGCAGTCAGATCCTCAAACAGCCCCCACTGACTGAAGCGACCTCACAGGCCAACGGGGCGCCCCACGCCGACTTTCGGCGCAGCATTGTAGGATGGCCACACCAGTGCGGCAACTTGCTGAACACCACCTCGGTGCCATCCGGATCTTGGCGCGTTGTGCTGCCTTCGGCCTATTCGCACATCGGTCCGCTACTGACGCCGCCTCACGTGCCAACGGATTTTCTACGCTTTTTATAGCAGCGCGTAACTTAAGCATAACAGGTCATGTGACTTGTTTATAAAACTTTTCAATGGTTCATTTTACTTTTGGTTTCCTAATGATTGAATGCTTGATCATATGACCTAAAAATAACACTTTTCATTGGATTAAAACATTTTTTTTTCCCAAACGATGAAAGCCCCACCTTGTTTCTGGATGTTTCAGACTGAAGCTGGCGTCCGCATGAGAGCACCACCATCTTGTGGCTCCGTCATGGTCATTCCGCGAGCAATCATGGCAGCCGCTCCCCACCGGAAGCCTGCAGGAGTCAGAGGCCCCCAAGACTTTTGTAAAATCTTCAAGGCTCAGGGGACATCCGAGTTCCAAGGTGTCCCAGGACAATTTTAGTGGACCAGGCCCAAATCCGAAGAGCCGTCCGCCATTTTAAGAGTCCTGTGGCAGCCGCCTATCGCTGCACCGCAAGAGTGGGTGCAACTCAACTACATGGTGAGCGAGACGCTGTAGCCGCAAGAGCGGGCGATAAACAGCTGAATGGAGGATGAGGCACAGTGTAGCAAAAGCGGGCGGAATGGCAACTGAAACGGTAAAGGGGTGCCCCAGTACAGCAGACGAGCCTCCACCTGGGAAGGCCCGTTCACGCAGCCTCAAACCCCCCCCCCCCCCCCCCCCCCTCCCCGGGGCGCCCCAAGCCGTTTTTCGGAGCAGCATTGTAGGATGCCAAAACCAGTGCGGCAACTTACTGGACATCACCTGGTTGCCATCCACATCTCAGCGCGTTCTGCTGCCTTGGGACTATTCGCACAACAGACCGCTACTGACGAGGCCTCCCCCTCACCACCCGGGACGCCCCACGCCGTTTTTCGGAGCTGCATTGTAGGATACCAAAAACCAGTGCGGCACCCAGGTAACATCACCTGGGTACCGTCCAGAACTCAGCACGTTGTGCTGCCTTGGGACTATTCGCACAAAACACAGCTACTGACCATTGTTGGTTCTTTTTTTAAAAAATGTTTAAATGTATTTACTGTTTTTGTTGCGTTGTATATATTTATAAGTTATTAAAATGTTATAATCCTACTACTTTGTTGGAGTGCTATATATTTTTAATGTGACACATAATTGTAAAAACTTTGATGTACAAAGAGGCATCCCTGGAATCTTCCGCTTCAGGCTCGGACCCACACACCCTCACAGTGAGAATCCCCTCCCCAAGCACAATACAGGATGGTTATCAGATAGTAGGAACGCGTGTGGTGTGACGGATCTCATCGGGTGGGGGCCTTGATCTACTGTAACTCCTTTGAAGAGGGGTAATTCTCTACAGCTGGGGCCATAAACTACACCTGCAGGGCTACGTGATAGCCTGGGACCGGCCTGGACAATCGGACACAGAGGAAGAGCAGTGTCAGAGGGTGCGGTAGTGAATAGGGTGAAAGGGAGGTGTCGGGCGGGCACAGGGTGTGATTCTCAGAGAATAACAGCGCAGATGGGAGGAGGTTTCTGGCCCATGCATGAGAGAGAGAGCGGGGGTGACCAGTGCGTGGGGGAGATGCTTGCGAGGGTGGGGAGCCATGCTGAGGATCGGCGGCGTGCAGAGAGTGGGTCTGGTCAAGGCATCTAAAATGGCTGCCGTGCTCAACAAAAGTGTGGCATTGCAAAAAAGGCAAGATGGCGCAGACAATGTTTATCAATAAGGATTAATTTATAACAATTATTTTTAACAAAAGATTTAATCGCAGTGACAAAATGGCGGTCAACAGTTCCTGATTTCCATCGAATCGAACGTTAACAGACGTCACGCAGCAAAAAAAAAAAAACGCTCACGCACAGCCGCTGGAAGACATGTATCAACATATATGAGCATCCTCAGCCACCCTCAGAAAACATAAGGGGTCAGGATACGTCTCCCGTACCCCCTTTTACCCTGTAATTTAATTAAACCGAAACACAAAATGGCGAATTCCCGTTTCGCTACCAGTTTGCGTCCCGGTTCGCGAACCGGGAAGCGCTTCTACCGTGAAAAATCAAATTTTTTTTATTTTCCCCACGGGACCCTTTAATAACCCCAACATCATTCCTAGGGGGTCAAGAGGGGTCTACCTTGCCCCCTTTCATTAAATTCCCCCTTCGTTTTTCTCCGCCTCTTGTCTCTCGATCCTACCAAGAGACAAGATGACGGCCGCTCCGGACTGTTTAGAATGTTGACAGACACCGGAGAGCCAATCACCTTCGCTTCGCAAAGCTCCGTTACGCGAAAAGTACGCGATCTAGTGCGCTATCTGGGACGCTGTCACAGATATATCTGTTTTTTAAACGTTAATTTCTCAAAATCCACTGGAGCACATATATTGAGACCCAGCAAAGGCACATCGGGCTAACAGTCCCTACAATTTTGCCAAGTTTCGTGTAAATCCATTCAGCCGTTCGAGCTAAAAGTGAGGCCAAACGCCCTATGGAAATTAACATGGGAAAAACGTGTTTTGGGACCCCCCTTTTTTCTCGGCACCCCCTTGACGAAACCCCCCCCCAAATTTTCAGGGGCTGCTCAGAAACAAACTGTGCCATTTTCCTGAAAATTTCAGCCGATTCCGTCCACAAACGCCAAAGTTATTAGACATAGAATTTTCAAAAGTTCCATAGAGAAAAAATCCTAACTATATATACCTACTGGCTATCGCCAGTAGGTTATATATATATATATATATATATATATATATATATATATATATATATATATTACCTACTGGCGATAGCCAGTAGGTATATATAGTTAGGATTTTTTCTCTATGGGACTTTTGAAAATTCTATGCCTAATAACTTTGGCGTTTGTGGACGGAATCGGCTGAAATTTTCAGGAAAATGGCACATTTTGTTTCTGAGCAGCTCCTGGAAATTTGGGGGGGGTTCGTCAAGGGGGGGCTGAGAAAAAAGGGGGGTCCCAAAACGCGATTTTCCCATGTTAATTTCCATAGGGCGGTTGGACTCACTTTTAGCCCGAACGGCTGAATGGATTTACACGAAACTTGGCAAAATTGTAGGGACTGTTAGCCCGATGTGCCTTTGCTAGGTCTCAATATATGTGCTTCAGTGGATTTTGAGAAATTAACGTTTAAATCAAGATATATATCTGTAACAGCGCTCCGGGCAGCGATCCGGTTCGCGAACTTTTCGCGTATCGGAACTTTGCGATGCGAAGCTGATTGGCTCTCCGGTGTCTGTCAACATTCTAAACAGTCCGTAGCGGCCGCCATCTTGTCTCTCGGTAGGATCGAGAGACAAGAGGAGGCCAAAACAAAGGGGGAAATGTAGGAAAGGGGGCAATGTAGACCCCTTCTGACCCCCTAGGATTGATGAGGGGGATATTATAGAGCCACGCGGGGCAAAAAAAAAAAATCCGATTTTTTCGCCGTAAAGACGCGTCTTGGTTCGCGAACCGGGCAGCTAACCGGGCAGCTAACCGGGCAGCTAACCGGCAGCGTAACGTGAGTCGGAGGAGTAGCTGATTGGCTGTCAACATTGTAAACAGTCCGGAGCGGCTGCCATCTTGTCTCTCGAGAGACAAGATGTGGTGAAAAACGAAGGGGGAAATGAAGGAAAGGGGGCAAGGTAGACCCCTCCTGACCCCCTAGGATTGATGAGGGGGATATTATAGAGCCACGCGGGGCAAAAAAAAAAAATCCGATTTTTTCGCCGTAAAGACGCGTCTTGGTTCGCGAACCGGGCAGCTAACCGGGCAGCTAACCGGGCAGCTAACCGGCAGCGTAACGTGAGTCGGAGGAGTAGCTGATTGGCTGTCAACATTGTAAACAGTCCGGAGCGGCTGCCATCTTGTCTCTCGAGAGACAAGATGTGGTGAAAAACGAAGGGGGAAATGAAGGAAAGGGGGCAAGGTAGACCCCTCCTGACCCCCTAGGATTGATGAGGGGGATATTATAGAGCCACGCGGGGCAAAAAAAAAAAAATCGATTTTTTTTCGCCGTAGAGACGCGTCTTGGTACGCGAACCGGGCAGCTAACCGGGCAGCTAACCGGGCAGCTAACCGGGCAGCTAACCAGGCAGCTAACCGGCAGCTAAGCTAAAAAAAAAAAAAAAAAAGATTCGATTTTTTCGCCGTAGAGACGCGTCTTGGTACGCGAACCGGGCAGCTAACCGGGCAGCTAACCAGGCAGCTAACCGGCAGCTAACCGGGCAGCTATATCTGTAACAGCGCTCCGGGTAGCGCTCCGGTTCGCGAACTTTTCGCGTATCGGAACTTTGCGAAGCGGAGCTGATTGGCTCTCCGGTGTCTGTCAACATTCTAAACAGTCCAGAGCGGTAGGGATTGTTTGTTTGATGTGCCTTTGCAAGGCCTCAAGATATGTGCATGTGTGGATTTTGTCTAATTAAGGTTAAAAAAATATATATATCTGTAAGCGTGCTCCGGCGCGCTTACGTTACGGGTTTGGTTTGCGCTGCAGAGGCGACGCGTCATGAGGCGTCTCACGTGGCTACGTGATACGTCACGTAATAAAGAGTATATTTTACAGCTACAGATATTAGCTTTTAAAAAACCAATGAAATTCAATGAAAAAACCACAGGTTATAGACTATATATAGTTAGGAATTAGCATTTACAAAACCTTGAAAATTCACTGAAAAAACCATAGGTTATAGACCATATATAGTTAGGAATTAGCATTTACAAAACCTTATTTTACTCGCACAAAACCATTGAAATTCCATATATAGTTAGTTGCACTAACTATATATCGCGCACCCGCAATCCACTGCTGATGATGTCACATATTACATCATTCATGACATGGTCAGTGACATCACTGATGACATCACTGATGACATCTCAAATGACATCACTGATGACATCACTGATGACAACATCCAGTGACTGTATGTTTCTGTAAAGTTAAAATATGTCTTATATTTTGAAGAATGAGTGGATGTATAAGTGTCTGGATGAAGGATTTAGTAGGTGCATGACTGACTGATTGAGTGAGTGATTAAATGTGTCTCACTGAGTGCATGGGTTAGTGACTAAACTGTTTTAATTTGTGCATCATTATATCTGTTGTTCTACAAACTGCTGCATATGTTGATCAGTAGCTATATGAGTAACTGTATGGGTTGATTGGTTGTCCAAGTATTTGTATGGGAAACTGAGTGTGTGTGTATGGGTGGCTGGAAGGTGTGTGACTCTGTACATAGATGTGTGAGTAGTTGATTCACTATATGTATAGATTCAAAAGTGCATGTGCAAACAGCTGTATGGGCGGTTGACTGTGCATGAGTGTATTAGTGAGTGAATGGATATCTCAGTGCTACATGTCAAAATAAGTACATATGTAAAACACAGTACATGTGAGAGTTGACATCTATAAATAACTGTGCATAAGAGCCAGTGAATGTGTGAGTGGCTGTATGGATCATTGTGAACATGTATCAGAGATTGTATAAGAGAGTAAAGTAAATATGTGTTAGTATATGTTTGAATAAGTAAGGTGTGTATAACTGTATAGTTGAGAAAATGGAGGTGTGATTGATTTTTGGCATAACTGACTAGGTGTGTGAGTAACTCCATGGATGAGTGACAGTCTGTGACTGTCTGTTTACACTGATTGTATCTAAGGTTATATTAGAGTCTGAAGAGGTTCATGGTATTATCACATGAATGATATCATCAGTGATGTTATCAGTCATGTCAAATGAGATGTTTTCAGTGATGTCATCAGTGATGTCATTTGAGATGTCATCAGTGATGTCATCAGTGATGTCACTGACCATGTCATGAATGATGTAATATGTGACATCATCAGCAGTGGATTGCGGGTGCGCGATATATAGTTAGTGCAACTAACTATATATGGAATTTCAATGGTTTTGTGCGAGTAAAATAAGGTTTTGTAAATGCTAATTCCTAACTATATATGGTCTATAACCTATGGTTTTTTCAGTGAATTTTCAAGGTTTTGTAAATGCTAATTCCTAACTATATATAGTCTATAACCTGTGGTTTTTTCATTGAATATATATATATATATATATATATATATATATATATATATATATATATATATAACCTACTGGCGGTCGCCAGTAGGTATATATAGTTAGGATTTCTTTGAATAGGGATTTCTGAAAATTCTATGTTGAATAACTTTGGCGTTGATGGACGGAATTGGCTGAAATTTTCAGGAAAATGGCACATTTTGTTTCTGAGCGTCCCCTGAAAGTTTGGGTTTCATCAAGCGGGGGCTGAGAAAAAAGGGGGGTCCCAAAACGTGTTTTTAACATTGAGTTTTCTATAGGGCGGTTGGACTCACTTTTAGCTCGAACGGCTGAATGGATTTCCACAAAACTTGGCAAAATTGTAGGGACTGGTAGCCCGATGTGCCTTTGCTATGTCTCAAGATATATGCTCCAGTGGTTTTTACGAAAATTAACTTTGATAAATATATATTGGGCTACATTTGGGCTATATATATATGTTAGAGCCCAAATGTAGCCCAATGTAGCCCAATGTAGCCCAAAGATGGCCACCAGAGACAAAAAAAACTACCGGTGAGCTACCCGGTACGCGAACCGGGTAGCTCACCGGTAGCGTAACGGGAGTCCGCCATCTTGTGTTTCGGACGAATTTAGTCACAAGATGGAGGATAAACAATATTGGGAATGGATATAAGGGGGCACGGGAGACATATCCTGACCCCCTAGGTTTTCTGAGGGTGGCTGAGGAGGCCCATAGCGTAACAAGGGGAAAACCAAGGGAAATAGTAAAATAATATTTTAGAGTGCTTTGAGGTAGGGTAGCTCTGAATAGAGCTGTTGTGTTGTGTGGGTGATGTAAGTACCAACATGTAGGTACCAATGAAGAGTCTAAAATTCAATGTACACCGTCTCCTCTGTAGATATTTTGTATGTTCTAATATGGGTTATTTAAATGTAAATGTGTGGAAAAGCACTTCTTGCTTTAAAGCAATTGTATTTTTGAACTGATTGTTCTTTCCTCTTAGTCCTCCTCTTTGGTTTTTTTTCCCCACACTCTTCTTCAGCATGATAGTTGATAAATTCGTTCCCTCAAATAATTTATATACATAAAAAAATTATATTAAATACATATAAAATATATTTTTCCTTTAAAAGAAGAATACATTTTACAGCTTTTGATATTTGCTATTAAAAAACCAATGAAATTCACTGAAAAAACCATAGGTTATAGACCATATATAGTTAGGAATTAGCATTTACAAAACCTTATTTTACTCACACAAAACCATTGAAATTCGCATATATAGTTAGTTGCACTAACTATATATCGTGCACCCGCAATCCACTGCTGATCATGTCACATATTACATCATTCATGACATGGTCAGTGACATCACTGATGACATCACTGATGACATCTCAAATGACATCACTGATGACATCACTGATGACATCTCAAATGACATCACTGATGACATCTCAAATTACATCAATGATGGCATCTCAAATGACATCACTGATGACATCACTGATGACATCTCATTTGACATTACTGATCACATCACTGATGACATCATTCATGTGATTATACGATGAACCTCTTCAGACTCTAATATAACCTTAGATACACTCAGTGTAAACAGACACTCACAGACACTCACAGACTGTCACTCATCCATGGAGTTACTCACACACCTAGTCAGTCATGCAAAGAATCAATCACACCTCCATTTCCTCAACTATACAGTTATACACACCTTACTTATTCAAACATATACTAACACATTTACTCTCTTATACAATCCCTGATACAAGTTCACAATGATCCATACAGCCACTCACACATTCACTGGCTCTTATGTACAGTTATTTATATATGTCTACTCTCACATGTACTGTGTTTTACATATGTACTTACTTTGACATGTAGCACTGAGATATCCATTCACTCACCAATACACTCATGCACACAGTCAACCGCCCATACAGCTGTTTCCACGTGCACTTTTGAACCCATACATCTAGTGAATCAACTGCTCACACATCTATGCACAGAGTCATACACCTCCCAGCCACCCACACACACACTCAGTCTCCCATACAAATACTTGGGCAACCAATCAATAACCCATATAGTTACTCATATAGCTACTGATCAACACATGCAGCAGTTTACAGAACAACAGACATAATGATGCACAAATTAAGACAGTTTAGTCACTAACCCATGCACTCAGTGAGACACATTTAATCACTCACTCATACAGTCAGTCATGCACCTACTAAATCCTTCATCCAGACACTTATACATCCACTCATTCTTCAATATGTAAGACATATTTTAACTTTACAGAAACATACAGTCACTGGATGTTGTCATCAGTGATGTCATCAGTGATGTCACTGACCATGTCATGAATGATGTAATATGTGACATGATCAGCAGTGGATTGCGGGTGCGCGATATATAGTTAGTGCAACTAACTATATATGCGAATTTCAATGGTTTTGTGTGAGTAAAATAAGGTTTTGTAAATGCTAATTCCTAACTATATATGGTCTATAACCTATGGTTTTTTCAGTGAATTTTCAAGGTTTTGTAAATGCTAATTCCTAACTATATATGGTCTATAACCTATGTTTTTTTCAGTGAATATATATATAGGTATGGATACTCTTTGCTTTGTGAATCAAGTAGGAGAAAATAAGTTTGACAATTAAGAGACTAGTTACCTGTTTCACCAGATAAGCCTCTCTCTCCAAATAGAGTACTGACAGGAGGCTGCACATGAACCACAATGTTGAAGGAAGGCAGTAGCGCAGATCCCTCCTCTCATAGGAACACTGGTAGAACCAGCACAGGGTGTTGGGTGCAGAGAGAGAGGTGAGGGAGAGGCTGGATGAGCAAAAAACACAGGTGTCGATAGGCCCAGGAAAAAAGGTGTCATCAGTAACAGGAGGCAACACTTGAGTGGTAGGAATCCAGTAGAAACAGCTTATACCATGCAAATGCCAAGGATATCAACAACACTTTAAAATGATAGGTACAGACCTACACCAGGTAGGGGTTTCAAAAATGTCTTTGTGATTCGATCAGACAACATTCGACAACAACCCAAATAAGGGGTCCATTATGATTGTCCGCCCGCCACCGTAATGGAATGCAGCACCATCTGCCAGGGGTGCGGAGTTCCCGCACCTGCAATTAGTATGCCACCACCACCATGGCGGGTGGTGCTCACAGCACCGCCTGTCACAATGCTGGGAATGCACGTTGTACATTGGCATTCACAAGGTGACATGTACTGCTGGTGCCTGCCACCTTGTCCATGCCAATGCATGTGGGTGCCTATGGTACTCCCAATGTGCACCCCCCCACCCCTCCAACATCCTGGGGGCCTGCTATGGGCCTGAAATAGTGAAGGCTGCATGCCTTTCCATGGTGGCATGGAAAGGCTCATCTCCGCCCTCATCATAATATGGATGGCAGTGTCCTACATACACTGCCACCATATTGTGACAGTTTTCCACCGGCTGCCACAATGCCGGGAATGCACATTGTGCATTGGCATGGACAAGGTGGCAGGCACAGAGCGGTGCCTGCCACCTTGTCCATGCCAATGCAGTGCACCCCCTAACCCCCCAGGATCCTGGGGGCCCACTACGGGCCTGCCACCATGGAAAGGCTCTTGTCCCTCCTCATCATAATATGGATGTTATGTTATGTTATAATGCGTTTATATAGCGCACGGCTGCTCGAAAAGAGTGTCCCGGCGGATTCCACACGCAGCTCAGAGTAAAAATAACACAACAAAGCAAAAACAGAACCAGAAACAAAGAGGAGAACAAAAAAGGCCTAAAGGTTAAAAAGCCAGGTCTTCAGGCTCTTCCTGAACTGGAGCAGATTGGCGGTGCTGCGAAGCGTCAGCGGTAGCGAATTCCACAGCTGGGGAGCTTTACAGCTAAAAGAACGCCCCCCAGCGCAGGCCTTCTTCACACGCGGAACCACCGCAGTACAAAGGGATTCAGACCGCAGGGAACGGGCTGGACGATAGAAGGCCAATCTCCACCGCAGATATCCGGCACCTGAGCCAAACAATGCTTTGTGCATCAGCGTCAGGGATTTGAACATGATCCGCTTCCGGATAGGCAGCCAATGGAGCGTCTGTAGCAACCCGGAAGCTCGAGCTCGTCTGTGCAGGCCGAAATTTGCCCGGGCGGCAGAGTTCTGCGCCACCTGCAGGCGTTGGACCAGATAGTCAGGAAGGCCAAGGAAGAGGGCATTGGCGTAATCTAGCCTTGATCCAATAAGAGCCTGCACAGTAATCCGCCTGTGCTCCACAGACAGCAGGGGTAGGAATTTACGGAGCATTTTCAAAATTCCATAACAGGTGCCAGCCAGACCGAGAATATGCGTTCTCAGCAAAAGCTGATTGTCCAGCTTGACTCCCAAGTTTTTAGCAACCAATGATGACTGTACGGGAGTACACATATCAGACGGCCACCATTCCCGCCACTCAGGATCAGTGGCACAACCGAAGAATAAGACCTCAGACTTACTCAAATTGGCCTTCAAACTGTTCCACTGGAACCAGTCGAAGACCATTCCCAGACAGCCCCGAATACTCTCTCCATCAAACTCCTGGTCTTTACCGCATGTGAAAAGGAGTTGCGTATCGTCGGCGTAGAACACGATCTGGGCCCCATGTGCCTCCACCGCGGCCGCCAAAGGGGACGTAAAGATGTTAAACAACGTGGGGCTTAACACAGAATCCTGTGGAACCCCGACTCCCAGTGGCGGCATCTCGGCAGAACTCTGGGAAACCCAGACCGTCTGGCGGCGGCCCTCAAGGAAAGATGTGAACCATTTGAGCACGGTCCCCCTAAGGATGGCGGTGTTATTGTGGCAATCTTCTGCCCGGTAGAC